>NC_079166.1:29452143-29502143 GCF_947568905.1 Ostrea edulis
CTATATTGTTATTATATGTACTATCAATATCAGTTTAACTACTTTCAAATCATAAAGACATAACTTACGGATGATAACAATTTGGTCTGGGTACGTTGTGGGGGGCTGATCTGTAACTGATAAACAATATAATATGTGAGTTGATGGTACTTATAGTTAAAACAGCTCTGTCAAATCGTTGAAATTTTCTTTAACTTTAACACCATTATCTCCAAAGAACTTGCTCTGGGGCCATGGAATTAAGACTAGCTCACATTTAATCATAATTTCACTTTTGGCTATATTTTCCTTCTATGAAATTGACACAAGATCAAACGTGGAATTGTCTGACTTTTATGAATCCGATGACATTATGCCTAATAGGACAACACCATGAGAGCACACATTGAATGGAGTAGAAATATTACACTGTACAGAATGCAATTGCGAAATTCCCTATGTACTATTTACGAAATACCTAGCATCACATATACAATCATAAACAGTCTTATACCTGGATTCACTACAAAAAGTGTTATATTTTTCACTGGCTCAGGAAATTCGGATAAGAAGTCGGATATACCTGAAATAATCAAAATGTGATAAATTTTCTGGATCCTGAAAATAAACCATATGAATCATTAATTGCATCACAAGAATACTAGGTGTAGTTCTATCAACGATGCACGTTGCAGAATTGTTGACGACAGCGCTAACATTAGAAATGTATTTCTCTAAAAATATCCTATTTCATTTGTTGAATAATATGTATTTGTGTGTGTTTGAATTAGAATAGACGGAAAGGTGAAGATAACGAACAGCGAACAATCTCATGTTGTTTTCAATTCATGCACTAATGGGGACAAAAATATGGCTAATCAAGAAGAGCGGGAAACGATGGGATGTGTTTATCGTGAAAGGTGAATATAACGAACAGTGATCAATTTCATAACTCCTATAAGGAATACAGAATTAAAAGTAAGAAAACAGGGACCCCTTAATATACCAGACATTGGATCAGGTGCCTTAGAGGAGTAGCCATGCCCTGTCGATCGGTCACACCCGATGTGATCCTTATATCGTAATCAGGTAAACAGAGTAATCTGTTGTCGGCATCTGTGTGCCAAGAACGACCTAACATTGGTATCAAATACTTCAGACAGCATTTGACCAAATAAACGGTTGGATTGGCAAATTAATCGTTATAACGACCATAAAATTTATGAAATGCTGACTTTAAACAAGATTGTTGAGACGTCTGTAACATCAACTTGTTCGTCAGTAGCTTGCCTCGATTTGAAAACTTATCATGCGCAGAATAAGCTTTTGTTTATCTAATCAGTTGAGAGATAACAACACCATCTACAGGTAATACTGGAATATTGCTGTAAAGATATGAGAAGTTAACGATTGAGAAGCTAAAATCCTTATGTGAGGGGAGCGTGTGGAATATTCTATTTGAAGTTTACAAGGATATTTGATTGACATGCATGGATATATATATATAGTTTCCACGAGTATATATATATATATATATATACTACACGAGTTTATATATATATATATATATATATATATATATATATATATATATATATATACAATAATAAAAGTCAAGAAACACAAAACTCGAATAACATTTCACTGTTAGCGCTTTCGGCTTTAATGCCTCTTCAGACAGTTATAAAATGAAATAATATTGCTAAGTAACGTCAACATATCACGACGTAAGTAATTGTCCTTTGTGACGTCATAATAAATTACACTGGTAGCGGTATAATACACACAATATTAGACAAAACTTGGATTTATATATATACCCGATCCGATAGCTAGAAGTGTCGGAAATACAAAATATTAAACAAATCAGTAAATAACCAACGACACGAACAACCAGATTGTTATGTTTAAAGTTTATATATGTATTGATCTGTGTGTGTATCTGTGTATAAGAAGAATGATAATTCAAACTTACAAAGACTGACATTGGCAACAATTTCAGGAGGCATTAGAGGCACTAATTTTTTAGCAAGATCATATTTATCTTCCGCAACACAAGTTGAGTTTGTTTCATTAATTACCAGTGATATCGCACAGTGGATTACTTGTTGTGCAACTCTGAAAGTAAACACAATGAAAATATTGTTGTAGCATCGGTAGCATTAGTTTGTTGGGCATAGTGGATTACTTGCTGAACATTTCTGAATAACTGAAATTAAAAAGAAAGAAAATGGTATTGTGACGTTGGTAACATAAGAATCAAGATTGTAGAGCGTATGTCTTGAACAACATATTTTATTACAGAAACAATAACTATAGACAAACATGTATAATGTGTGTACGTGATCAAATACACGTGGAGACACAAAGGAATACCACGAAAGCAGGTTTAAGCATAAGAGAAGCACCAGGCTCGAAGACGGAACGATATGACCAAGGAATGATGACATATGCGATAACAAATCAGTTATATCATATACTTATAGAACATATTGCATAGTATATTCCACATTTTAATTAAACCAAAACTACTCTTACAGAAGGTCCTAGTGGATATAAGGGTAAATTGAATTATTTCTACCATGATTGTATGTAGCCTGTAAATGTTCGATAATGTCTCGCATTTAATTAATCCAAAGAACGATAAAAATACGATAAGTATGCATCAATGGAAGACTCAGATGTAAGTGAGGTATAGTTTGCTAATGAGTGACAAAGACATTGGATTGTAGATATACACTAGTACACATCATTCATCAATTACATATGTAAAGATATTGTAAACGTTTTACAGTTGGCAATGTATTCTTTAGTCTTTAATGGAAGAATCCTTCCGCTACACTAAATAGATTGTAAAATATTTATTATTATTTCTAATGTATATATAGTAGGATGACAAGTTAAATCAAATCCAAGGAAAACAAGCGTGAACTTAATTTTTGTTAAATATAGTATAAGCCACACATAATTGATCTACAGCTATACCGGCACAATGTTTCCAACGTTGAAAAATCTACTAGGAACCGTTGATAGCACGGGGTTATAATTTTTGCCATACCGTCAACGAAGGTCAGCCTCTCAACACATGGGGACACGATACCTACAAGTGAAAATTGATCAAGTAGGTAATGCTATCTAAGTGCTATTAAGACAAGAATTGATTATTAATTCCATTTTTTTTTTATCAATCAATGACACTTCCAGTTGCTATTGATATTCAATAATATCAGTTGTTCTAACGTGTGTCATGTCGAGGGAACCTGGATAAAGGTTAATTCATGTGTGACCAATCAACAGTGGATGTTTACTTTTCCTTAGTGATTATCTTACCTCTGTTGTGTTGGGGTACGTGTATGCATTTCTCTTAATTTTGTATTATTTATATCATTTATGAGAATAATCACAGTTCAAAATCTTCATTTGTTCGCCATGTAGACATTGTAAATATAAAAGTTTCATTTGATATCAAATACGAATGATGAATGAAAATATTTTTTCACATCTGATCGTGTTATGAAAATTGCTTTGACTATATCTACATCAGGTATTCCATCCTTCACTTTTCTTTAATTTGATGAAAGGTGAAGATAACGAACAAGTGATCAATCTCATAACTCCTATAAGCAATACAAAATAGATAGTTGGGCAAACACATACCCCTTGACACACCAGGGGTGGGATCAAGTGCCTAGGAGGAGTAAGCATTCCTTGTCGACCGATCACACCCGCTGTGAGCACTATATCCTTATCAGGTAATCGGAGTTATCCATAGTAAAAATCAGTCTGCCAAGAACGTCCTAACAATCGGTATAAAACATGTCAGACAGCATTCGACTCAATGATATGTTGTATTGACGAACTAGATCGTTATAACGACCATATAATTTGCGAAGTGCTGACTTTAATCGAGACCGTTGAAACCTCTGTACCATCAACTTGTTTGTCAGTAGCTTGCCGCGATATAAAAACTGATTATACGCAGAACAAGCTCTTGCGTATGGAATCAGTTGAGAAATGTAAACACCATTTGCAGGTTATAATGGAATATTGCTACATAAATATGGGAAATTGACGATGGAGAAGCTGAAATCATCCCGTTTGTCACACAGTTGAGTTGCCAGTTTGGCGTTAATGAATATACTTTCCATAAAATATCTAAGTCTGAAGCAGAAGTAAACGACTCTGTGGGGTCTTTTATTTCGAGCTCACATGGATATATCGAATCGACATATGAATGAAAGGTATCATTGTCAATAGATAAAACGTCATCGATATATCTTAACGTCGAATTGAAGGCCACAACAAGAGATTTCTTCTTCTCGCTTATAAGTTTTTGAATAAATTCTGCTTCATATGAATACAGGTCAGGTTGATACTATTTCCAAACGAGGTCGTAATTGCTAAAACACAATCAATGATATGATTTCTTTTTGCATGATATAAAATTTCCAACCTCTAAGATATGCATTCGAATTTATACTAATATCAACTAAAATAGATCATATTGCAATTGACCACTAGGTAGAACACTTCGCCCCCTAGGTTCCCTAGGATCGCACCTTGACAATATGTGAACCAAAACGTAAAAATATGTACAGTAGTGATTTTTTCTTGCTTGGAAGTGATAGTCACATGTCTTTCAGACGAAACCTTAATAAAGGTCCCTCTTCGTTACAGCTGAGGCATTGGGATAATATAGAATATTCACTGCTACGATCTTCAATATCTTACATACAGTGTAGGTCAAAATTTATAAGTATTCTCCCACATACGTAACATCTAGATAGGAATACAGATATTGGAAGGGACGTAAAAGAAATTTACAAAGAAGCATCCCAAGTCGACCGGTTACACCAACAGTGAGCCCTATATGATGAACAGTCAAATGGAGTTATCCGTAGTCAAAATCAGTTTACCAAGAACGACCTAACAATCGGTATGAAACAATATCATGAAAATTTGTACAAAATGACGTTTTAAGATAACAAGAAGAAATTTGTATTTCTTAACGAATAAATGAGTTATTAACATTTTCTACGACATTTTGGGACAACCCTCGTTTATCAATAAAGGAAATCGTGTATTCAATAAGTGAACATGAATTAAAAATGTTAGAAAACTATACACCATTTATATTAGTTTAAAAAGTTATTTGGTGCAAAAAAACAAAGGAACAAAAAAAAAAAAAAAAAAAAAAAAAAAAAATACAAAAAACAAATGAGAACAAATCATAGGAAACAACATTCCAAAACATAGCATTCTAAAGTCACAATAGTGAATCTTAAAATCCACAGAAATTAGTTACAGTTGAATCGATATAATCCACATTCTGTATTGATTTGAAAATAATTCAGTGTAATTATGATCGAGGCCTCTGCTGGTGAACTGTTAGTCCCCGAGGGTCTCTACAGCCCAGTATCTAAGTGCTTCGTTACTAGCTTGAAAATACGGATGTATATTTAATTGCTGTTATAAAATTTAGAAATTCATTTCAAAATTAAGGATTATCTTCCTCATGCATAGCTCTTATCCTTGGACGAATTTGGCTCCACTTTTTTGGCACGCAATTTTTGGCTATATTTAGCTCTAAAACTTCATAGTTATTTCGGATTTCAAACATTTCGGTTGAGCATCACTGAAGAGACATTATTTGTCGAAATGCGCATCTGGTGCATCAAAATTGGTACCGTATAAGTTTTACATTATGACCCCTGGGTCGAGGCCTCTGCTGGTGGACTGTTAGTCCCCGAGGGTCTCTACAGTCCAGTAGCTAAGTACTTGGTTACTAGCTTGAAAATACGGATGTATATTTAATTGCTGTTATAAAATTTAGAAATTCATTTCAAAATTAAGGATTATCTTCCTCATGCATAGCTCTTATCCTTGGACGAATTTGGCTCCACTTTTTCGGCACGCTGTTTTTGGCTATATTTAGCTCTAAAACTTTATAGTTATTTCGGATTTCAAACATTTCGGTTGAGCATCACTGAAGAGACATTATTTGTCGAAATGCGCATCTGGTGCATCAAAATTGGTACCGTATAAGTTTTATATTAACGTTTGGCAAGGAAACATAAGAATGACCATTTCCATGTATTAAGTGTTCTTCTGTTGAGTAAGATTGAACAACTCTTGGAATACAAGAGTTTTGAAATGCTGGCAAATATGGAGCTAGATAAGGCTTTAGTGATACCAACTCATTTTTTGAAAATCAATATCATTCTTCAGACACCTCCAGAGAATAAATAAAACTTTATGCTGTAATTAGAACTTACATTCAGAAATAGATTTCCTTGTCAGTATTTCTATCGTGTTCCTAAATCGCAGAGCAATCGACTTTAACTGAATTTGAGGACATTGAACACCAGACGAATTCTCGACACGATTCTTTAAACACTTTACGAGGCTCCACATGTAACTGAAAAAAAAAACCAATCGTTTCATCATCGGAAATTCCTGCTTATAACATAAAAACACTCAAGTATGCAAACACACACACATGCAATCACACACACAGACAAACATGTATTGACACAGAAACACAGACAGACAGACACACACAAACACACACACAACACACACACAAACACACTTTCTCTTGCCATCATATTAAAATGATGCGCAAGATGGTGTTATTGTGCTGAATAATCTTTAGTCTCGGGTTGTCAAAAGTTACAGATGAGTCAGAGTTCTGTAAACTCAGATTGGCCATTGGTATAAAAATTCAATGACATTTTATCTTAACGTAATTATTGGGTGCGAACTTCAGGACGATAGAATATTTACACAGAACAATAAGGAAACTAAGATTATAACTAAACTACAAAAGCTTATAACAGACAAAACATATACTGTAGATATTAATTGTCAGCATATTAAAATTATCAAGTGTAATATGTGGCTAGAAAATTAGATCCGAGACTTTGAATGTTGAGTGTTGTTGGAATTTAGTGCTATATATATTTATGTTATGTACTATATTTAGTTATATATATATATATATAACGGAAGCTTACTCCCCCTAGGCACATGATCCCACCTCTGGTGTGTCCTGGGGTCAGTGTTTGCCCACCTATCTATATTGTATTGCTTATAGGAGTTATGAGATTGATCACTGTTCGTTAGCTTCACCTTTCATATAAATATATATCAATCCTGAGAAATTGTCAATTCAGTGTTGTTCATGTTGTTGATTATTACATGTATGTGATCATTTTGGATTTCATTCTTTTAAATTATATATATATATATATGTATATGTATATATATATATATATATATATATATATATATATATATATATATATATATATAAAGCCTCTGTTTTGGAAGTAAAATACGGTAGGTATATCAACTTTGACGTTTATAATACTTACTGTGACGTCATAGTACTCTCGTGTATGTATTCATGCGTTACGTTGCTATAAAAGATAAACACGACTGAAGAAGACCGGTAACACGGTCGAAATATTTCAACAGTGTTTAGAGTTTATATATATATATATATATATATATATATATATATATATATATATATATATATAAATCCCGAAAAGTTATGATGATATGCTGTACTCTTCATCATGATTTATATCCTACTTTGTACAAGTCATTAATAAACACTTACTTGCAGTATTCTGCACTTGTGGATGTGTCAGACAAACACTTAGTGGTGATATCTTTATTATAGTAGGATTGGTTGAGACAAGGCGTATCTGAAATCAAATATATTCTAGTGTCTGGCCAACGGTCTAGATAAATCACTACTGTTATATTAAAGGACTGATGGATTATATGAGAGAAAAAGAACGAGATAGAAAAAAGATATAATTCAAAGTAAGAATTATACCGATTCTAAATTGGTATATATTTCTAGTGTTTCAAAATATTGAAGTCCCAGGCATCTAAAGTAAATTTTATTGTTTTGTTATCGCCTTTAGAAATGTAAGACTTTCCTCCATAAAATTGTACTGTTTCGTTATCTAACGGGTTAAGAACTAATTTACAACATGTTCAATCAATTATCATTACTCATGAGGAAGGGGTTTATGAGAAACTTAGTATAAATATAATTTGATACAATTCTAGTATATCAAAATATAATTTATATGCTCACATATAAATACTTTTTAAAAGGTATAAATCAGGTTTACAATTCGTTATTTAATTGAACATTAAGCCCTTACTGAAATGAACTATCGTATTTATGGGAATTAACTGAGATTATCATCAGATTTATATGAAGTTACCACAAACTTCAACTCCACACAGTTCCCAACGAACATTTGAGTCATTGGTAAAACACCATGGCTCTTCTCTATCAAAGTTTCTGCAGTAATTCTCTTGTGCGGGTCTGAAAATATCATAGTTGTGCGCATGTGGAGTCTGTGTCTGCCACGTTTGGCATGATCGTCCGGATTCTGTTATGTTTCTGTATCCTCTGTATAACACTCCTGGCAGTCGACAGTCGGTCATCCTGGACTTTCCTAATGATGCAAGAAAAATTATCTTCGTTAGGTAAAGGTTACGATCATCTCTCATCTTTTGAAGAGGAGTGCAGCTGATCGGAAGCCTTCACCGGCAAAGAAGTAAGAAATAAATGGTTTTCAAATCAAAGCTTTCTGAAGAATCCATGTTGATGAGTAATGCTCTTTTGTTACATGATATATCTGAGTTAATGGATTATACTACTTTGCTACCTAAGTGTCTGTTCCTTTACCAAGCTTTGACTTCAGTTCCAATGTTACCTAAAGTGTCTGTATTGATGTTAGTTTTGGTTATCGTAGTCCTGCTTGTTCTGACAGGAAACTCTGATAGAAACGTCACTCCCTCTGCTACGATACGAAAAAAGAAAGAAAAAAAGACAACGAGTGAGGAACGATCAGTTTAAAGAAATGGTGAATTTTCTTTCATTTCAATCAACAGGTATACAATATGTTTAAAAAATCCCTGTTGATGGGTTATGCTTATTTGTTACATGATAGATGAGTTGATGGGTGACGCTAATTTTCTACCTAAGTGTCTGTTCCTTTGTTATTCTGACTCAAATTCTAGTGTTACCTGAAGTGTCTGTGTTGATGTTAGTTGAGGTTATCATAGTCCTGCTTGACTTAAGTTCCAGCGTTACCTGAAGTGTCTGTATTGATGTTAGGTGTGGTTGTCGTAGTCTTGCTTGACTTAAGTTCCAGCGTTACCTGAAGTGTCTGTATTGATGTTTGTTGAGGTTATCGTAGTCCTGCTTGACTTAAGTTCCAGTATTTACCTGAAGTGTCTGTATTGATGTTAGTTGTGCTTGTCGTAGTCTTGCTTGACTTAAGTTCCAGCGTTACCTGAAGTGTCTGTATTGATGTTAGTTGTGCTTATCGTAGTCTTGCTTGTTGTTACTGGAAAATCTGATGGAATCGTCACTGCTTCTGCTGTAACTAACGAAGAACGATCAATTTGAAGATATAGCGAATTGTCATTCATTTAAATCAACGGGTAAACAATTAGTTACTTAATTATATCCAAAGAATACAGAGAATGAGATGACCCCAAATGCAATTCTATGAATGTTTTGAAGCTAATCCAAAGGAACATATAAATTATGGGACTCATGGCGGGTATGGCCCGTCAAAACAGGACACCTATTCCTCCTAGGCACCCAATCCTATCTCTCGTATTTTAAGAGTTCCGTGTTTACCTTAGTCTTAATTTTGTATTCTTTATAGGATTTATGACATTAATGACTGTTCATTATCTTCATTTTTGCATCTTCAACATTTCATTAAGGGTCAGTGTCCCCCTATGTTGAAAAAAAGCTGATGTTGATCTGGTTCCAAATCTAACTGCAGTGCTTTGGACCCAGTCTCACTAGCTTCAACTCCAACCAAAGTTCAAAAAATTAACCGGTGCAACATTTAAAGAAGCCATGTCTGATTATGGTCCTATGTCAGGTTGCAGCAGTGAAATGTGAATAAAAAACTCAAGCAGTTTTGAGAACATTCCAACTGATCTCTCAGGCAGTGGATAATAGCGAAAACGTAGCTAAACGCTTGGAAATTGACTTTAGTAAACCAACTGAGCATAAATATCGCAGAAATCCTCTGCGAAAACTACACAATAATTATATAGATACAATGATACTGCAATGGTTTCAAAACGTCCATACAAACCGAATAGAGTTGAGATCGGGAACGGAAAACGGAAACGTTTGATTTGGCAAACATCAATAGGGAGTTGCACAGGGAATATTAAGTGATCCAAAGTTCTTTATTCACATGGTGGCGGATCTCCAAACAGAAGTTCCAAATGGCAAGTTCGAGGACGAAATTGTTTTCATTGTTATTTACGAAAATTATAAGAAAGATACGCATATACATATACTACTGACAAAACAACGAAAAATTGTATGAAAAACACGTGTATATATGTACTTCTGATAAAAGAAGGAGAAAAACGATTCAATAAACAAAACCGAAATTTACTTGGTATTGTAGATGTGTTTCCTCTTGTGATGGTACTATGAACTATTGATTCATCGGTACTCGAAGTAATGTTGTCTGTTGTGCCTTCGGAGAGAAAGAGAGGAAATGGTTCTTAAAAGCCGAACAAGTATAAATGAATTACCAGTATTTGATCATCTTTGATGAACATCAATAGGAAAACACTGAAAATGAATTCCGCAGATTTTCAAAATATACAAATATACATTTTAATTAATAAGCAATTTTCCAAAATCAAAAAATGTACATTACCTTGTGCAAAATAAAAAAGAGCACTAAAAAGTGTAGCATAAAAAGCCATCCTATGATTTTCCGCCTTGGAAAGATCGTTGTTTTACTGAGAAAATGTTGAAAGACGTTATCACCACACACTTCATACTTCCGTCATACAGAGGATATATTGTAAACATGACCTGATATATTCTTTAAGTACAATGCACTTTGTTATTTGTTTGAATGACATAACCAAATATAAAACAAACGTTCTGATGAATACAGCAGACCACCCAACGAGCGATGATCATCGCTGGCAGAAAAGGTTAATAGATAACTTTCATTTTTAAGTACCTTGTAAGTACCTTGTGACTATCGCTGGTGAATCAAAAAAGTAACGTTAACAAAGAGTTTCCACATTAAAGAAAAATGTGTAATGACTTCCGATCGAATTATCGAAACGAGCCACATAATTAAAGTATGCTTTTGTCGTGCACTTACCATCGTGATTAAGTACTGAATCCCAATTCAAACCATTTTGCTAAAAATGTTTGCGAAAAAATGTGAGATCATGAAAATAAAGATAACTATCACTTAATAGACAATGAAAATAAAAATCAATCAATAAAACACTTTGTTTGACCTTTCGTCATCGTACACCACAACAATATGTTAATACGTTGATCAGTGGTTTCATTGAAATGCTAATATCTAAAGGTTGAAAACGAATTCCCATAAAAATCCTAGCTTAAGCACCGTCTATTGAAAATGTCAGTAATATCAATGGATATTGTTCAATGAATTAAATGGATCTGTGTAAAACAGTGTAAAACAGTGATTTGTACTTCTCAAAGTTTTTTCAGCTTGGTAAATGCTCTATGCCAAGACTCTTTATATGAAAGGTACAGATAATAAACAGGGATCAATCTCATATCTCCAAAAAGCAATGCAAAAAAGAGAGTTGGGCAAACACAGATTCTTGGATATATCAGAGGTGGGATCAGGTGTCTAAGAGGAGTAAGCATCTCATGTCGACATGTCACACACGCCGTGAGTCCTATGTCTTGATCAGGTACACGGAGTTATACGTAGTCAAAAGCAGTGCGCCAAGAACTGCTTAACCATCGGTATAAAGCACACCAGACAGCAACGATAGCTTGTATTGGCAAACTAGATAATTATAGCGACCATGTAATTTGTGAAATGCTGACTTTAAACGAGACTGTTGAATCCCCTACACTACCAACTTGTTTGTCAGTAACCTGCCTTGATTCTAAATCTGACCATACGCAGAAGGTGAAGATAACGAAGAGTGATCAATCTCATAACTCCTATAGGCAATACGAAATAGAGAGTTGAGCAAACACGGACCCCTGGATCAGGTGTCTAGGAGGAGTAAACACCCCAAATCGACTGGTCACACCCGCCATGAGACCTATATCTTGGTCAGGTGCAACGTTTTGCGTATCGAATCAGTTGAGAGATATAAAAACCATATGCATATAATGGAATATTGCTACAGTAGAGGATGGAGAAGGTGCAATTATCCCGTTTATCATACAATTGAGTTGTTAGTTTGCCGTTAATATCTACTTTCGTTAAAATTTCTAAATATAAAGCATAAGAGAACGACTCTGTGGTGTCTTATAGAGATATATCCTCCTAGAGACTCCTCCTAGGCACCTGATCCCACCTCTGGTGTGTCCAGGGGTCCGTGGTTGCCCAACTATCTATTTTGTATTGCTTGTAGGAGTTATGAGATTGATCACTGTTCGTTATCTTCACCTAGCATCGAATCGACAAATGAATAAAAATCATCAATACCATTAGGTAATGCGTCATCGATATATCCGAATGTCGCATTGCAGAAAGAACTTGTTTGTTTACCGGTGTATGTGTAAGGTGAAGATAACGAACCTGTTTGTTTAGTGTCAGTGTTTGAACCTTAACATTTTTTAGTTTTGTAACCTGGGGACTTAACGGATAAGCATGATACAATAGAATTACACAATACTTGCAAAACAGAAGCATTCTTAAATGGTTTTTGATTCTAAATCGTATTTTCCAGATAAGCAACAACATTAATTTATTTAATGATGAAACTTCCATGTATATTGCTTGTAGGAACACATCCAATCCGAGTTGCTTAAAGTACTGAGGTGTTAGTCGATATCTTATATATGTAGCCAAGATTTTAAGGATGTCGTTAACCCTTTATAGATTAAAACACGCACATGATTTGTTCATGAATAACTTCATTCAGACTTGCTTCATTATTGTTATAGACTTATATTGGTAATGGAATGCGACATTGTATGTCTTCAGTCCGAAAGAATTCCGGGAAACAGTTAATTGACAATGAAGATGCATTTAGTATGCTTACAAAGTCTTGGTGATAGTGTCATTTATTTTTAAATTTAATGTTCTGTTATTGCGATTCCTAAAATCATATATATGTGTACTATATTTTGATCTGGAGAATGTTATTATTTTCTAAACCATGTAATTGTACAAGTAACTTAAACCTACTTCTATTCGATTTGTGGTCATATTATCTGGATTCGTTTGTGTTGGTCACGTGATAGTAAAATGCTATAATGATAGCCTTTATTTATCCAGGATAACACAAATTAGCATATAGCTAGTTTCCATTGCGGCTATGTATCATGGACATTCAGAACACTGTAAGTACATGTTTATTCTTAGGTATGACATATAATATATTGTAGTTTCATTTCTGAACTGAAAATGCAATAAGTATCTATGTTTCGTATAAATTTTCAAGATAACAAGATTTTTCTTTTGTGAATCATACTAACCGGAAGTACATATTTTTATACCATAAACATGTTAGTATATGAAAACCCTTTATGTATGATTTCATTAATCTTCTGAAACTGTATTGATTGTTGAAGGTTGTCATCAATATATTATTTGAATCTAGGTTTTCGTCATTTGGTAATACCAATATATATCGCTTGCTGTTTTGCGGCAAGAAAAATAACTCTGTTTAGTATTTAGAAAATATTATCTGAAATATATTTTATGCTCCTTAGTTAATAAGACTTGCCAAGTAGCATTTGCTTGTTACTTGATAAAGGCAGTGAACACAGGACAGTGATGTGAATTGTCAAAATGTCATTTAATTTGAAAATGAAGAAGTTATACAGCAGAATACCTAGTAGGAGAGAAAATGAGTCGAAAACAAAAATACATGTATCACATACGTATGATTATGCAATATGACCCCCTACAACACATAATGAAATATTGAAATAGAGCTGCTTGCAATCAAATAAGGTGGGTTTTACAAATAAAACAGGCCACAATCCAATTGCAAATTGGATCCGATCTATTTCACTTGAGATTTATTAGTAGCGCGTAGAAATCCATTACATAATATCACATAATATAAATCAAGAACTTTGTATCAGTAAATGAAATACGTTCCGTTATCTCCAAGTTTCCATACTTAAAGAATATTCATGTAAGTAAGTGGATTGAATAAGAAACATCTCGATTAATTTTTGATAATTTTTAACTTCGGTTAGGTTGTCTTTGGTATAAAGAAATAATTTTCATATTCACTTATATGTCGATTCGGTATATCCCAGTGAATTTGAAATAAAATGCATATTTTCTTCATATAAGGAGGTTTGATTGACATCCATGATATACTAGTTAATCAATTTATGACAACGGGATGTCTTCAGCTACATCATCGTTTACTTCCGATATTATGTAGTAATATTACATCATCACCTGCTGATTGTTTTTATGTCTCACAATGTAAAACTTATACGGTACCAATTTTGATGCACCAGATGCATATTTCGACAAATAATGTCTCTTCAGTGATGCTCAATCGAAATTTCTGAAATCCGAATTAACAACACACTTGTAAGAACTATTTTAGGGAAAAACAAAGTGTCAAAAAGTGGAGCAAAATTCGTCCAAGGATAAGAGCAATGCATGAGGGAGATAATCCTTAATTTTGAAATGATTTTCTATACTTTATCACAGCAATTAATATACTCTACTGATTCGATACGTATGGATATGTACTGGGTATGACGAATTCTTAGAGTGGTAGGCTACTGATAAATACGTTGATGTTATAAGGGTTTCTAAAGGCTGGGTTAAAGTCAAGGTTTTCCCACATTCCATGAGCATCATAATTATCTTATTTGCTAATACAACCTGCCAGTAGGCAGAGTGCCGTCAGATGTGTTTCATTACATTTTATAAAGGCAATTTTTACATACTGATTTTGACTTCGGATTGCTCTGTTTATCTGATCAAGGCAGTTAGGTTAACAGTGCGCGTGACCAGTCAAAAGAGGATGTTTATTCCTCCTGGGTAACTGATACAATCTCTTGTGTTTTCTGAGGTACACATTTCCCTATTTTTGATTTCGTATTCATAATAGGATTCGTGAGATTGATCACTTTACATTTTATTAACTTTTTTCATGTTTGTAATAATAAACAAATTTGGCGTGAGGAATTCCATTCTTTCCCTTTGCTGATTTATTCGTGTTATCAATCACTAAGTGATACGAGTAGAATATCATCACTGGAAATTATAATTCATGATAAGGAATGACAATACGGTGGTTCATCCCCTGATCTGATAAAGTGTTCACTTAGAAAGTTGAACTTTACTCGAATTACAAGAGTGAAGTGTGTAACAGGTACCCTAAACCACTTTAAGAGCTCTATGTCAAATTCCTGGTTGGCGTTTCCAGTTACAAGCCCGTTCAATCGTCTGCTGTGTCGACCACTGATACAAATGACACTGTATTAACTACAATTTCAACATCGTAATTTTCTTTAGAGTTGTTATCATCGGTGAGAGTTGCTGTTTCTTGTTGATTTATATCAGACACCTCACGGGTAATCTCTGACTCTCTCTTTCTCTCCTGTCCAATCATATTTTCGTTATTGCATTTTGTCGACGTTAATTCAGTAAAGTTAGTACATTCGTTGTTTGTGAATGAGGATTTTTCTGGACATTCTATGATTTGTAGATAAGAATGATGCTTGTCATCTCCATCCTCATCTGTAATTGTAGCAACTACATGCACATCATTGGGCTGTACATACGATCCTGTATCATCACTCTTCTCCTCACTGTCATCTTCAATGTTATAACCTCCAAGATGTTGATATCCGTCGTTGATTTCTTCGATGGTCTGATAATCCGGATCAACGTAGCTAGTTTCCTCCGGATAGTGCAATTTGATTTCGTAAGGATGCTCTCCTGTCTTTGCAATACTTGGTAATCGTCGTGCCGTCTTCCGTAATTTTTTTGCTCTGTGGATGAAAGGTGAAGATAACTAATAGTAATCAATCTCATCTTGTGGATCTCATGTTAAGGTTAAAATTGAATTGAAAATGATTGCTGATAATGTATTAGATTTCATTGATATTTGTCTGTATGAATTGTAACTTCATGTAGAGAAAAACATTCTCGTACCTCATTTTAAATAGTCCAACACCAATGAAAATGATGGCAATCAATGTTAGAACAAGCCCGATGGATACTGAAAAATTTAAACGTACATTTATCTTTAAATTTGGTTTAAGATTTGTGTGCCTTTTATTGTGACTGAGCATGTACGGTAGGTAGTGGAAAAAGAAATTACTGTCTTGAATATATAGTCACAGATTTAGCAGATGCAAGAAGTGATCAATGTGGATTCTCAAAATATTCCAAAGCACTTGCAGTAAATTTGAAATAGTCAAACTTTTTCAAAATCAACATCATCAAAAGGCATGTTATATCACAATACTAGACAAAAAATTAGAGGTTTTTTAATGAATAAACAACTGATTCTTCAATAAGAATTGAACACGGAGATAATTTTTAATCACCCACAATATTCATTTATTAAACACAATTCTGATTCTTCCCATAAGTGTTCTGAAGTTCAAATTAAATGTCTCTTTAACAATATGAAAAAGTGCAATTTTGTTGTACCCTTCATCTTGATATTTAGCCACATCGACAAAGTGTTAAATATTAACAGTGCTTCTTTATCTGATCAGAATATAGGGTTTATGGAGGGTGTGACAGGTCGGCAGACAGGGGACGCTTACTCCTCCTAGGCACCTGATATCACCTCTGGTGTGTCGAGGAGTTCGTGTTTGCTCAACTAACAAACACGGACCCCTGGACACATCAGAGGTGGGATCAGGTGCCTAGGAGGAGTAAGAATCCCCTGTTGACCGGTCACACCCGCCGTGAGTCCTATATCCTAATCAAGTAAACGGGATACCGATTTCCGCCCCTACTCGGGGTTGAACTCACGACCTGCGGAACTAAATCTCCTAGCAGCATGCAATCAGCGCGCTAGACCGCTCGACCATCTAGGCAAGTCAAAAATATGTGTCGTGTTATATGTGTCGCGGTATATGTGTCACGTTAATATGTCGGAAGTGGCCATGAGTATCCAAATGAAGTAAAATTTTCTGTGCTTTATATTAAATATTTCTTCACTTAGGGCAGTTATGTTCATTTTAGAGTTCATTACTATTTCTGTGCTTTATATGAAATATTTCGAATGCAATGTGTGTCATGTATGATCCTTTTGAATTTACGTTAAATAACTGTATCCCATTTCCATTCTCAATGACCGTGTAGCGTGTGAGAGCGTGGCGAGAATTCCATCGTCACCGAAAGCAAGTTTTTTGACTTGCCTAGATGGTCGCTGATTACATGCGACTAGGATATTTGGTTCCGTAGGTCGTGAGTTCAACCCCGGGTAGGGGCGGAAATGGGTATCCCAATAAAGTGAAATATTCTGTGCTTTATATATATATATATATATATATATATATATATATATATATATATATATATACAAAGCACTAAAATGACCAACGGCACGAACAACCAGATTGTCCATTTTTCGGGACAAACGAAAAGAATTACATACTGTGGCCAATATCAACAGAGCGCAAGAACAAAAACTACATATAAATACATCTAGCACTACAACTACACTAAATCTACAAACGTATTTACAACGCAGACTACATGTTTTTTGGTCTTTAGGCTTGCCAATCAATGTTAAAAGTGGAGCGAATTATGACATGCCTTATTCGTCCAAAGAGCTGATTAAAAATGTCCGAAAAGAAAAACAATCAACTTAATTAATTAATCTATATATACATTGTATTTGTTACTTATTATTATCTTTTATAAATTATTTATTCTGAATGCATGGTTAAAATAGAATCTCTCTGGGTACGAGTTAGCTTTACTATTTGTCAACGTTATTGGGTTAACTTGTTCCGTCGTCACATACAAATACAATATATATATATATATATATATATATATATATATATATATATATATATATATATATATATTATACATGTAGAAGAACACCAACGTTTACTCACTTGTGTGATGACAGTGAACAAAATTATCACTACAACATATGCTGCCAGTACCACCACCTTAATCACAAAATCATTAGTACCACGACTACTGCATCTACACCACCGCATCTACTACTACTACTACTACTACTACTTTTGCCACCACATCTATTATTGTAATTTCTATAACGAATTCCATCGGTTCAATAACTGCTTCTACCGCCATTGTCAATATTACTTCATTCAGATAACAAACATACAACTTACGGATGACAATAATGTGGTCTGAGGACGCTGTCGGGTCTTGATCTGTAAGTGATAAAGAATAAATGTGAGTTGATAGTACGTACTATAAAAACCCGCTCTGTCAAATCGTCGAAATTGTATTTGACTTTAAATCCATTATCTACAAGAAACTTGCTCTGGGACCATGAAATTTATGAGGTAATTTTTAATAGCAATCTCAATTTTCGTTATATTTTCCTTCTATGGAATTATTGAGACTATGATCAAACGTTAGTTTTATGAATCCACTGGCAGTATTCCAACAACATGTAATCCCAAATTTCGGATATCATGAGAACATCATTCAATGAAGTGAAAACATTGAATTGTACAATATACAATCACGAAATTCAAAATGTTTTATTAATTGACTTAAAGAAGTTTCTTTTTTGTTTCACATGATATATGTGTAGTGTTCTGCATTTGTGTTCGAAGAGGAAGGGTGTATTGATAAGCTGACAAGCATTTACTTTCTAGGTATACATGTAATATATATATAATTTCCGAAATGCATAGGACCACTTATACAATTTCAAACATAAATTGTAATACCTGTATTCCCTACAAGAACTGTTGTATTTTCTCGTTGCTGAGAAAATTCGGATTGGAAGTCAGATATACCTGGTGAAATAATATCAAATCTGATAAGAAGTTTGCAAGATCCTGAAAATCAATTTTATAAATAATTCGATGCGTCAGAAGAGTGCCAGGTGTAGTTCCATAGATAGTGCAGTTACACTACTGTTGGCAGCAGCACAAATGAATTTCTCAAAAATCATACCATTTTGATTCTTTAAGAAATGGAATATGTGTATTTCTGAATTAGAGTAGAATAATTTTAATCGCGATGTAGCTAGCTGTGAACGGTTAAAAATATGTCTAGTTTAATATACATTAGGAAGAGTGTGAAACGATGAAATGTGTTCATCATTTATTTCGTACACGATTTACAACTCACAAACACTCTCTCATACACATACATACATTATATATATATATATATATATATATAAAAGCACTGAGAATGCCACGACACTGTTGGTTCTTTAAAACTGAATTAAACGACGCAACCCGCGTCTTTATCAAGAGACATATATTACATAAACAAATAACACACACCACGAAAATCGACACTACAAAATATTGTTTTCAACTTAATCACTCCATATCATTATCTTCCCACCATTTATTCCATAATCACATTGTTTTTGGAATTTTTCCCAATAAATTTATCTGATTTCCGTAATTCTGAAGAATAATTCTATTTTCATCCCGAACCGACCATGGTACAAACTCTCTACACCATCGTCAGTAAACACGCTTTACAACGAAACCACTATTTTTATCACTCTTGTTTCCAATGTAGATTATTGATACTTGTCTGTTTTGTCGTGTTATTTGTTTATGTAATATATGTCGAAAATTGGAGTTTTGAATAACCAACAGTGTCTTGGCCTTTTTAGTGCTTTTATATATATATAAATATATTATAAGAATAATAAGATAATAGTAGTTCAAACGTACAAATAGTTTGAGCAAGATGCATTTTATCTGCGGCGACACAGGTTGAGTTTGAGTTATAGTTTACCATTGCTATTGCACAGTGGATTGCTCGTTGTGTAAGTCTGAAAGTAAACGGAATGAGAATATTGTTGTGACATCAGTAATATTAGTTATACCTCATAGCGGATAACTCACTGAACATTTTGGAAAGCAACACAATAAAAAATGTCATTTTTAGGTCTGTAGCATAAGAATAAAGATTGTGGAAGATATGAGTTAAACTCAAGAATTTATTATAGAAACAAAATCTATTTTGAAATATATGGTATGGTTTGTGATCAAATGCACGTTGAAATACAAAGGAATGTCACGAATGGAAGTTCAAGCATCAGAGATGCATTAGGCTCTAAGGCGGAACAAAGTGACCGATGAATGATGAAGGATTGGTAAAACATATAGTTATAGGGAAAATAGCATGGCATATTCCACATCTTAATTAAACCAAAACTATTACATATAGTTCAGGAATATTGTTGTACATACGTCAATCTGTAATTACTGGCAATCCTCTTACAATGTAAAACTTATACGGTACCAATTTGGACGCACCAGATGCGCATTTCGACAAATAATGTCTCTTCAGTCATGCTCAACCGAAATGTTTGAAATCCGAAATAACTATGAAGTTTTAAAGCTAAATATAGCCAAAAACAGCGTGCCAAAAAAGTGGAGCCAAATTCGTCCAAGGATAAGAGCTATGCATGAGGGAGATAGTCCTTAATTTTGAAATGAATTTCTAAATTTTATAACAGCAATTAAATATACATCCGTATTTTCAAGCTAGTAACGAAGTACTTAGCTACTGGGCTGTAGAGACCCTCGGGGACTAGCAGTCCACCAGCAGAGGCCTCGACCCAGGGGTCATAATCTAAGAGCTAGGCAAATTATTTTATGAGATATGATTGTGGACATCTAGCAAAGAGGTATTGTGATTTTGATTTAAGTCCAAGTGCAGATAAGGTCCAAGAAGAGACTTAGTCAAATGAATGTTTGTCATTTGAATTATTTCTAGAATGAATGTGTGTAGCCTGTAAATGTCTGATAATATTCCGCATGCTAAGTTTGACCTATATTTTCTGGATGAGTAATAAATCTAAAATTCTCGAAGACAGGATTAATCAAAAGTAACTCTATATTCTAGAACAATAAACCCCATGAGGATCCGGGTTAGAATATGTCCTCAATACCCCTTCCTTGCCGTGAGATTCGATTAGATGGCGCAGTCCTTCAGGTGATACCTCAATAACCGAGGTCCCATGTTACAGCAGGTATTGCAAGATAGAGATCCGTCCATGTTCAAAGACCGTAAGGTGGGATAGATCACTTTATGCTTTAAAGCAGCTCGCAACAGAATTATGTTTATTTACCACACTTCTTCGTCAATGGAACTCCTTTTCGAGTTTAAGATGTAGAAATAGAAATATTTGGTACATGTTAAGTATATCTTACAAAGGTCCAATTAGGTTATGGAATTTTCATTTGGGGCCAGGCAATTCAAATAAGGTTAAAAAGGGGTCCATCATATAAGAGTTGGATTGTCTTTAGTTTATTGGTGTGAATTAAAGGGGAAGACAGCCCCCATCCCCCCAAAACCCCACTTCATAAATGATAGGATTAATTATATGATAAAACTTTGTCATACCATTATGTTGATATACAGGCTAGATAAGCTTCAATATTAATTTGAAAACGTTAAAAATTGAAATTCCCGTCATCTATAGAAGCTGCCATGATGTGGAACTCTTTTGTATTCATGACCACAAAAACAATAATTTTGACGTCACGCCGACTGTTTCGGTTTTGATGAGATTCTAAGATCAACAATGATGTGCATGTGATATATTTTACGTCTATGGTTTTACGAATAAATAGGTTAATGCCTTCCTGTCAAGCAGTTAATTACACTAATGCGAAGGGGAGGTGTGAAAAGGTTTTTATTTTCAAAATTCCTGACCCAGCCAAGTCATCTAAAAAGATGTAAACTGTGGATTCATCATTTCCGTAATGACAAGTTGAGGTTCGAGACATTTGTATGAAAAAATGTATACCGTCTGCCTGGTCTGCGACTCGACTGAACGTCTTTTTTCTTAAATTCCCCTTGCAAAAGAATGGGGTCAAATCTATACGACTCCAAACTTAACTGTTCATGACTTGTCATGTTTACAGTGCTGCTGATGAAATAAACCGGAACCGACGGTGTAACGTCATAAATTAAACTTCAATGGCCGCTCTCTTAAAATATATGATAGAGTAATATTGATTTAATCGTTAAGCAAGGATTTTTGTTGTTGAAGACTGTTATGTATAATATCAGCAAGTAATACTTTATTCATAAAAGCAACAATGTGGTTAGGGTTGCCTTTTTCTTTAAGATTATGAATGTTTCAATTGACCTATGTTTTTATGATGATCAAGAACATAAGTGTTTGAAGACAAGTTCAATTCTCAGTAGCTTAACACTAATTCAAACATGAACATTTGTTCTCTAGCTTTCGAGTATACGTAAATAGACATTGATGTTCAGTTTTGTATTCATTATAATATTGCAGCGGTGATTTGCAGATAAAAGGTAATGGTTTCGATTGATTGATTGATTTAATATTGTTTAACGTCCCACTCGAGAATATATCACTCATATGGAGACGTCACCACTACCGGTGAAGGGCTGTAAAATTTAGGCCTATGCTCGGCGCTTATGGCCATTGAGCAGGGAGGGTTCTTTATCGTGCCATACCTGCTGCGACACGGGACCTCGGTTTTTGCGGTCTCATCCGAAGGACCGCCCCATTTAGTCGCCTCTTACGACAAGCAAGGGGTACTGATGACCTATTCTAACCCGGATCCACACGGGGTGGTAATGGTTTCGAAGGTAATAAGTTAAAATATAGATCGGGGAATTGTAATAATCAGACAAAAAGGATTAATGCATATCTAGGGAACGAATATCATTTTTGAAAATACATGATAGTTTTACGCCGGGATATTTCATATGTAAATCAGAATTGTTTTTACATTCTACTTTCACTTCTGTTGGAAATTCCTGCTGTTAACATACTATAATTATCAAGGTTTTTACGCGCAATGTTCACACCAAAATGACATGCATGAGGAAATATCTGCCATTACAATTTGTAAAGATATCAAAAACAAACACTGGGAATGTACATAAAAATATACATATACGCTTGTATACATCATTCATTTATGAATTGCACAGGTAAAAATTTCGTGATCGTTTTATATTTGGCGATGTATTGTATTAAAGTCTGTAATGGAAGAGTCCTTCCGCTACCCATTGTACATATCTATTATCTATATTTTGCAGTTGAATGGCAAGTTAATTCAAATTCAAGCTAAAGAATTATCAACATTCTTTCTGCTAAATATAGTATAAGTCAAACATAATACATATACAACTATACCGGCAAATAGCTGAAAATGTCCCTTGGTTCTGTTGATAGCACGGGGTTATAATGTTTGTCATACCGTCAACGGAGGTCAGCCTCTCAACACATGGGGGCACGATACCTACAAATGAAAATTGATCGAGTTGGTAATGATATTTAAGTGCTAAAACAAGAATGGTTTGGAAATTCCAATTTCTCTCAGTCAATGTAATTTACGGCTGCTTTTCGATATTAAATATCTCCTGTAATTTTTTGTTGTTGTTGCAACTTAGGCAAGATGGCCAAGACCGACGCAGCGAATATTCTTTATTGTTCCAACGTCTGTCATGACGAGGGGACCATGATAAAGCGTTAAATCATGTGCGACGAGTGAACAGAGGATGTTTACTCTTCCTTGGCGATCCTCCTACATGTAACTCTGGTGTGTCCATGGGGACCGTGTATGTACGTCTCTTAATTTGATATTCGTTATAACATTTATGAAAATAATCACTGTCCAATATTTTGATTTGTTTGTCATGTAGACATTGTAAATCTAAACGATGCTTTTCATATCTTATACTACTGATGAATCAAATATTTTTTTCACATCTCATCGTGTTATCAAAATCGATTCCACTGTCATTGTGTATGTTATTCGCTATTTTACATCTCACTTTTCATTGATTGATAATACTTCCAAACGAGGTAATAACTACTGACACGCAATAAAAGATTTGATTTTTTGGTATCGTATAAAAATCCCAACCTCTAATGTATGCGTTCAAAATTAATAAAGGTGAAGATAACGAACAATGATCAATCCCATAGTTCCTATAAGCAAAATAAACAGTTGGGCAAACACGGACTCCTGGATATACCAGAGTTGGGATCAGGTGCCTAGGAAAAGTAAACATCCACTGTCGAGTGGTCAAACTCACCCTGAACCCTATATCTTAATCAGATAAACGGAGTTACCCGTAGTCAAATCCATACTAATGATAGTCAAAATAGATCATATTGTCATTGACCGGTGAGTAGAGCGCTTCGTCACCGGATGATCGCACCTTCACCATGTGTGATCCAAAACGTAAGAAAATGTAGTGACGTTCCCAGCCAAAAGCGTTCCGTTTCCAGAAGAATTTGTTCCGTTCTCGTATAATACCGTTCTTTCCCTCAAATCTATCATTCCCCCAAACCGTTCGTTCCCACATGGTCATTCGAAACTCGCGCGTCATTCCGTCATTACAGGTCAGTATGGTGCTTGGTCGAGATAAAAGAAAAATATCGTTCTTGAATGGAAAAAAAAATGTTTGAAACTTGTAAAGGGGTGGATATTTCTGCAGTAAAATCTATGAAAAATTACACCTAAATGACCAGTCAATTACGATACGACGTAGCATATTTTCATTTTGTCGTAAAAAGCCAAATCTACTTTCACCAGGACTCTGAACGGAAACCTGATCTTAACTCACTGAAGAAAATGTGTTAAAATGGATGATTTATTTTTACAGCAATAGATAAGTAAATAAATAAATGAATATCGATCATGTTACTGTTTTTGAAAAGAAGATCGTGGAAAGGGGATTCTTTTCTTTTCTATTTTCTTTTAAAATTCTATTTCATTTTATTATTTTGCTTTGTCGAAAGCGGACTAGTGAAAGCACAAAAGCCCACTGAGCTCATTTTGGTAGCTGAAAAAATAAATTCGCGTTATAACGCAAACCTTTCACCAATAAACGCGTAACTTTTGCATTAAAATTCGAAAGTTTCTTGTTTATTCGAAACAATTGCGAACATTTATCTTTGTTGACTGCGTAAATGAGGTCAATGGGCTTTCGTAACAAACAAACAAAAGGTCAAAGTGTATGATCTGCTTAAAGTACGGATAACACTTCAACTAAAATGGATTTGGCATGCTTTGTTAAAGCTGTTTGAAACTTGACATGAATTACTTACGCGATATAATTTCAATTAGAGTTATGTCATGTTATGAAGTGACCATAACATGAAGAGTTGCTACAGTAACGACGCACATGAACTAGTTTACAGGACATGGGAGTCAACACTCTAAAGGGACATGAACACGATTTGAGCTGGAACATTTTCGAATTTTATTTTTCCATTTTTGATGTTCAAAATGCTTAACTAAGGTATTTCTCATGGCCAGCAAAAATTTGAATATCAGTTGTCGAGGTACATGAAATATACAGAGCTCACAATTCTTTGTTATGTAAACAAGGCTGGTATTTTGTGTGCCCTATTTTTGTTTACATGTAAGCTAGATACACCAGAAAAAGTTCGTTTAAAGGAGATTTTTTTCTATTTAGAAGTTAATTCTGAATATATTTTAATAGTTTCGAGTGTTTAGCACATTTCAGTTTGTTTTAAACAAGGTATTTTCCATCAAGCAATCTATATATAAACAAAAACATAGCACGATCCTTGTTTACATAACAAGGAATTGTGAGTGTTGTATCTCACTTATAACTCATCAACTGATATTCAAAGTTTGGTTGACCATTAGAAATACGTTAGTTAAGCACTGTAAATAATAAAAATGGAAAAATAAAATGTTCAGCTCAACATGATAAGTCACCACGGTATTGAAACAATGTGAATATTCCCCTATCGGATGTCAACGCAAACTAATTCTCTTTGTTTAAAAAGAAAAATAATTATGATCAACAATTTTCAAATCGAAATTCTTAATTATTATTAATTCATATTACATGTACATGTATTGATCTATTCATCTATTGATGTGGATACATTTATTCTGAATATGTATATGATAAAACTTTTAAAACATTTAATGCGCTATACATACATCCTTTTACTGCTATGAGCCATTGATTAAGGTTTATAAAAATACATGTACCAAATGAATTCCTCTTTAAAATTGCCTGTGTGTTACGTAATAGAGAAAAAAAGTAGAATCTTTTTTTTTTTTAGTTTAGGGTGACAATGTTATAATGTTGAAATTTCGAGTTCACTTGAATATATCGAATCGATAACCGGTTGCAGTAGCTCAGTGGTAGAGCGTTCGCTTCGTAACCTGGGGGTGTGAGTTGGAGTCCCGCTCGTGCTATGACCGCGTCAAACATAGGACGTAAACATAGGTAGTGATTGTTCTTTCGCCAAATGCTCGATATTTAGAATATAGAATCACTGGTTTTTCGGATATGGCCTTAAAGATGGAGGTCCCGTGTCGCAGCAGTTGTTGGCACGTTAAAGAACTCCCACTGTTACTGCTACGAAAATAGTGTCATTAAAGAACTGCAGCAGATCTGAACGGGACTGGTTTATAATTTTTGAAAACAATATTTTTGATGTTAAACATTAAAAACTTAATTCATTTATTGTTTACAGCCCCATTTTGACCTTGATAAAAGAAGAAAGGTAATATTTTAACCTTTGACAGTTTGACAGCTATGAAAATGAGTTTTTTCTTTATGTTGTAAGTCATTATAAAAAAAAGATATTATTATGAATTTTGAACAAAAATCTTAACATTTTTTGGACAACCCTCGTATATCAATGAGAGACATCGTTTTATTCAAGAAGTGAACACAAAGTAAAAATTTCATAAAACTAAACACATTCTGTATTAGTCAACAATTTATCTGATGTGTGTTCAGACCAACAAATCTTATGTCATCAGAATGACTGAACATGTATATTGCTCATAAATGTAATATCTGCAAAAAGGCAAACAAAAGAAGAAATGAAAAAAAAAAAAAAAAAAATCAAAAAATCAAAATCAAAACACCACCCAAAACATAGCAGTGTTAACAAACAGTACGCAATGTATGGTGTTAAACTTAGGCAAAGAAATATGAAAGTCGCTATTTTCATTTATCAAGTGTTCTTCCATTGAGTGATACTTAACAACCCTGTGAAAAAAAACATGTTTGAAATGCTGGCAACTATTGTCGCGTTCATACGAAGAATTTGATTCGCATTAAACGTAAGTTAATGCGAATTAAATCTGAACTGCGTTCATAGGGAGATTTTAATGCGCATTAGTTCACTTCGAATTAAACTTCATGTCGCTATTTAATGCGAATTAAATCTACTTCGCATTAGCTCTATGTGAACGCAAAGCGAAGCTAATTCGCATTAAATATACACGCATGCATAATGGCAAATTTGGGTCACATGCAGCATATCCGTGATCAACTATATATATTAATGTTAGATTTGTGCGAAAAACTAATCAAAATGATAATGATCATTTAAAAAAAACCCATGTACTAACAGCATGTCAATTGTCATTAGATAATCAATGTCAGACGTAAATCTGCACTCTGCATAGACATATTGAGTAATACATATGGAAGGAATTGCTTTTAAATTAGACAAATATAGATAAATATATTTTAAAATAGTGATGATTTGATTTTCCTTCTTACATTTTAACAAATATGCCGCTCATTGTTAAATTCTTTTTATGCCATTTGATGTCATAATATACTTATAATACGTATTAGTAATTAAACATTACGTCCCAGCAATAGTCAGCGGAATGGTGAAAGAGACATTCCGAGTTTTTTTTTAAACTGGGCTAATGAAGAAGCAATGCTTTGTCTAGAATGAATGCTGGTCGTCAGAGGAAATAACAAGTAATTTCTTGAGAACATATAGAAACAAACACGACAAACCTCCTTGTGTGTAGATCAGTTACAGTGTACATGTACAATGTAAACATGTACACTATATATAGGCCTAGTGTTTTGAACAATGAATTCTGTATCTACCCAACATTCATTAAAATAACTATAAAAATAATTTTCAATAATATAGTATATCCTTTAATTCATTTCCTGCACCCTTTACTTTAGAGATGCATACGAATTTAATGTGCATTAGTTTATTTCACATAAAATACTACTAACGTGTGAACGCTATTTAATTCGAAGTAATTTAATGCGTATTATTTTACTTCGCATCAAATCTAATGCGAAGTAAAATTCAATGCGCATCCGTGTGAACGAGGTACTAAAAGCTAACTAGAGTTTTAGTAATACAAAGTATTTTTGGAATAGCAATATCATCCGTCAGACACCCCCAGAGAATAACGAAGACTGTATGCTGTAACCAGAACTTACATTCAGAAATAGATTTCCGTGTCAACATTTCTATCGTGTTTCTATTTTGCAGAGCAATTGACTTTAACTGAATCTGAGGTGAACATTGAACACCAGAGGAATTCTCGACACGATTCTTTAGACACTTCACGAGGCTCCACATATAACTGAAAAAAAAGAAGAAATTCCTGCTTATAGCTTATAAACACGCATGCACAGAAGCGCACATACATACATACACACACATTATCTCTCTCTCTCTCTCTCTCTCTCTCTCTCTCTCTCTCTCTCTCTCTCTCCATTATATAGAAATGAACACTCCTGAGGATGTGGTAGTGTTGAAGATAGTCATTAGTCATTGTTGGGTTGTCAAAAGCTATAGATCAGTCACATTAGTGTAAACTCAGATTGACATTTGGTATAAGAATCTCTATAAAAGTTTATCTCGATGGGGGCATTTTAAAAATAATTTATTGTTTACAACAGAACGAAAACATAAGGAACATTGATCAATATCATAACTCCTATAAGCAATACAAAATAGAGAGTTGGGCAGAAAACGGAACCCTGAATATACCAGAGGTGGGATCAGGTGCCTAGGAGGAGTAAGCATATCCTGGTGACTGGTCACACACGTCATGAGCTCCACATCTCGAGAACAGCTCTATTCAATGGTTCCCGTATTCATCTCTGAAGATTGTTCGATAAAAAAACAACTCACAGTAGCAGGTGAACTGATGAAGATCAATCTCATAAATGTAAAGCGTAGAAAATTAAGAGAAGGACAAACACGGGCTTTGGAGATACGGAGATGGTATCGTGTGCCTAGGAGGAGGAAGCATAGCAGAAAATAGAAAATGAAGAGAAGGAGAAAAACGAACTATTGCACGTACCAGAGGTGGTATCAGGTGCTCAGGGTGAGCTGGCATGGCGTTTCGTCCGATCACACTAGTGGTAAGTCCTACGTCCAGATCAGTATATTTTGTCATGTACATGTAATTGATCGATTAATTGATTGATGTTTTCCGCCATACGCAACATTTTTTCAGTTATCTGGTGGCGCCCAGTTTTTATTGGTGGAAGAGAGAACCCAGATACAATGTACCTGGGAAGAGACCACCGACCTTCCGAAAGTAAACTGGGAAACTTTCTCACTTATCGGCGCGAGGGGGATTCGAACCCGAGCCGACAGAGGTGAGATGCCGTGTGGTTTTGAGCGCGATGCTCTAACCACTCGGCCACGGAGGCCCTATGTGGGAATGCTTAGTTTGTTTTGGAAAAGTGTTAAAAAGCCTATAGACTTGATTCTAAAACTGATTCCAATGTTTGACCAGTTGAGTAGGATTTGAATACTATGAGTCGAATGAAATGCTACCACTTCACTTTCACGATTTTCGCATTGTCGGATTAACAGCGAGATTTTTTTTTAGGATAATTCATTTTTCTCACTGTTCATATTTCTTTTAATCAATAAACATATATTTATAAAATCATGATGAAACTCTCATTTTTTTTTCAAGGCATCCTCGTCAAGTTATGATGATATGTTGTAGTCTTCATATCCTACTCTGTAAAAGCTCTTGCTAAACACTTACTTGCAGTAGTCGGTATCAGTGGGGGTGTGAGACAAACAGCTGGAGGTGATCTCTGTGTTATAGTAGGACTGGTTGAGGCAAGGCGTGTCTGAAATGAAAGATATTTTAGTGTATAGGCAACTGGCTAGGTAACCTTTTAGTTTACGTTTATATCAGAAAGAAATAGAGGAAAAATATTGGTTGAAGTAAAAATCAAACACACAGTGATTTAAAATAGGTAAAAAGTCCCAACGATCTCAAATTTACTTTATTTGGTATGACCTTTGGAGGTAAAAGACTTCTAAATAATTGTATTGGTGAAAGGTGAAGATAACGAACAGTGATCAATCTCATAACTCCTACAAGCAATACAAAATAGATAGTTGGGCAAACACGGACCCCTGGACACACCAGGGGTGGAACCAGGTGCCTAGGAGGAGTACGCATTCCTTGTAGACCGGCCACACCCGCCGTGAGCCCTTTATCCTGATCAGGTAAACGGAGTTATCCGTAGTCAAAATTAGTGTGCCAAGAACGACTTAACAATTGATACATTATCTAACGGGTTTACAAGTACATAATTTACAATAAAATACAGAAGAATAACATACGACATTTTCAGTCAATTATCATTAATTATGAGAAATAGGTATACAAAAAAATTGCATATATATCATATAATATACTTGTAGTATTACACAATATGTGCACTTACGTTAATAATTTTCAGAAAGAATTAATTATGCTTTAATATGCAGTTTTAAATGTACATTACGCGCCTATGGAAATGGCTTACCCTCTTTCTTTGAATTAACAAATACCATTATCCTTATGTAAACTAACCACAAACTTCCACTCCACATTGTTCCCAACGAACGTTTGAGTTATTAGTAAAACACCATGGCTCTTCTCTATCAAAATTCCTGCAGTAGTTTTCTTGAGCGAGTGTAAACATATCATAATTGTGCGCATGTGGAGTCTGTGTCTGCCACCTTTGGCACGATCGTCCGGATTCTGTTATGTTTCTTGGTCCTCTGTGTAACACCCCTGGCAGCCGACAGTCGGTCATCCTGGACTTTCCTAATGGTGTAAGAAAAATCATCTTCGATAGTCAGGTAGGTAAAGGTTACGATCACCTCTCATCTTGTGAATATTGATTGAACATTGTTTAACGTCCCACTTGAGAACATTTCACTCATATGGAGATTGTGAAGTGGAGCGAAACAGATCACAAGCCTTCACTAGCGAAGATGTGCGAAATTACTACTTTTCAAACCATAGCTAATTAAAGTATTCATGTCAATGATATGCATTCTTTTTATCTACTGTCGATGGTTATGCTCTTTCGTTACTTGAAGTATCTAATGTGCTACCTAAGTGTCTGTTAATTTGCTAATTTTGACTTATGTTCAAGTGCTACCTGAGGTGTCTGTATCAATGTTTGTTGCGGTTATTGTAGTCCTGCTTGTTGTTACTGAAACCTCTGATAGAAACGTCACTGCTTCTGCTGTAACTAAAGAGGAACGAATAGTTTGAAGAAAACGGATATACAGTTAGTTACTTAATTCTGTATAAAGAATACAAAATATGTGATGAACCCAAAAATAATTCTAAAAATATTTGAAGAATAATCTAAAGGAAAATAGATAATTACAAAAATAAAATATTGGTTCACAACAGATCTTAATGCTTCCATGCTTGCCATGTAAATTCATGAAGAGATATGAATCTCGTGGAATCCAGGGGTCCGTGTTTGCCCAACTACCTATTTTGTATTGCTTGTAGGAGTTATGAGATTGATCACTGTTCGTTATCTTCACCTTGCATGAAGAACCAACACGTTAGTTCACTAGTCTTAGAATGATCCTGATGTATCACTAGCTCATTATCAGAATTTAATTAATAAAAACATTAATGAATCATTTTGCCCCTGACATACGGAGAAACACTTTATATTTTTATAACATTTTCTAAACTGAAGCTTTCTGTGCCTTAATAGTAGAATATATGATGTTTGCTTGAGGTTTTGGACATAGCTTGCCAGCTACATTGATATACATGTAGCACATCCAATTGATTCATGTTGCGTTTTTCCTGATTGGTCTGTGATGACGTCAGCCACCTTTTGTTTTTACTATACGACTATAATTTGGTACATGTACATCAATTAAATAAATTTGAAATTATTACTTGCATGAAGACGATTCCGGTATTAGAAAGATAAACCAGTATTACTCATTCGCTATTCAAACATAATTTGGTTGATGAACAGCGCTTCCAGTGATTTAAAACGTAAACTTCATCGGGAAACAGTAACACTTCCGCCGACGTTGAAGGCAGTGTTGTATACTGGGAATTCAAAGTGAAGGAGGGATGACTAGTGCCATTACTATATTCTTTTTATCAGTTTAATATATTTCTACCTTTTAATGGCAAATACTTATCTTATGTATTTGCGCAAAATAATATCATAAAATTGGTTTTCACTCGTATTTTAAAAGTGAAACGGTTTAAAAAGTTCATCAGAGTTCAACAGGGGATGCTTACTCCTCCTAGGCACCTGATTCCACCTCTGGTGTGTCCAGGGGTCCGTGTTTGCCAAACTATCTATTTTGCATTGCTTATGGGAGTTATGAGATTGATCACTGTTCGTTATCTTCGCCTTGCACCTATGATTTGTAGCGTTATTTTGGTCAGTGGGTGTTTCCATAGTCCTACAAATAAAGCATTTCAAAGAGCTCCTGCCAAATAGTCAAATCGTTTATGACCGCACAACTATATGTGTGTCGAGGAATGTTTACAAACATCTCGTTTTCAGACTGCAATGTTCGAGGTGGACAGCATGGGGATCACTATCGCTCAAGTAAGCATACACAAGACGGAACATAGATTTATAGGCATAGACAAACACCTTGTATTGCACACAGCAAGACAAACACCTAGCATTGTACTGAAGAGCCAGCCAGTGAAGGTATATCAATACAGGGATGATACAATTGATGGGCCATACATAATAAACCGTTCACTGTACCTCAGTGGTATAGGGTTTCCTTCGTAACTGGAAGGTCATGAGTTCTAGTTCCGTTCACCCCAAAGGTTGCTTCTATACTAAGACGTAAACATATATTGTGATTGATCCTTCGCCATACGTTCAGTATGACAAACGGGAATATTTCAGCTTCTCCATCGTCAACTTCCCATATTTCGTAGAAATATTCCATCATCTGCATATGGTGTTTATATCTCTTAACTGATTCAATACGCAAGAGCTTGTTCTGATTATGATCAGTTTTTAAATCAAGACATGCTACTGACAAATAAAATGATGGTGTAGGTGTTTCAACATTCTCGTTTTAAGTCAGCATTTCGCAATTCTATGGTCGTTATACCGACCTAGTTTGCCAATACAGCCTATCATTGGACCAACTACTATCTGGCGTGTTTCAATCCGATTGTTAGGCCGTTCTTGGCACACTGACTTTGACTACGGATAACTCCGTTTACCTGATCAAGATATGGGGCTCACGGCGGTTTTGACCGGTCGAAAGGAGATGCTTACTTCTTCTAGGCAGCTGATCCCACCTCTGGTATTTAAAGGTGTCCGTGTTTACCCAACTCTTTATTTTGTATTGCTTATAGGAGTTACGAGATTGATCACTGTTATCTTCCATGGTTCGAACGTTTCCATACAAACCAAATGTAGAATGAAGATCGGGATCGGGAGAATTAGATTGAGTAAAAATCAATAGAGGAGTTGCGCAGAAAACATTAAGAGATCAAAAGTTATATATTCACAATGGTGGCGGATCTCTAAAGAGAAGTTCCAAATGTAAAGTTTGAGGACGAAATAACGTTCATTGAAATTGTACAATTTTTTTTATGAAAAACATATGTATGCATATACTTCTGATAAAAGAAAGAGACAAACGATTCAATAAAGAAAACCTACTTTTATTTGGTATTTTTGATGCGTTTCCGCTTGTGATAGTACTACGGACTGTTGATTCATTAGTGCTGGAAGTAATGTTGGCTGTTGTGCCTTTGAAGAGAAAGAGAGGAAAATGTTTCATAAAAGTCCAACAAACAAATAATTTACCACCATGGGTTTGATCCTGTTTGATTAATATTAGTAGGAAAAATTAACAAATCAATATGACGTTTTTCAAAATCAACAAATGTACATTACCTGGTGCAAAATAAAAAATAGCACTAAAAAGTATAACATAAAAAGACATCCTATGATTTTCCGCCTTTGAAAGATCGTTGTTTTACTGAGAAAATGTTGAAAGACGCTAGATCACCACACACTTCATACTTCCGTCATACAGAGGCGATATTGTAAACACGATCTGATATATTATTAAGTACAATGCACTTTGTTATTTGTTTTAATGACATAAGTAAATGTAAAACAAACCTGGATGGTTTCTATACATCACCTTATGATGAATAAAACAGAGCACCAATGAGCAATGCTCATCGTTGGTAGAAAAGGCTAATAGATAGTTTCCGTTTAGTATTGTATTTGTAAGTACCTTATGGCTATCGCTAGTGAAACAGAATAAGTAAAATTAACAATTTCCACATTCAAGTGCAATGTAGAATGACTCCCGATCGAATAAGCTAAACGAACCACACAATTGAAGTATACTTGTGCCATGCACGTACAATCGTAATTATGTCCTGAATTCCAATTTAAACCATTTTGAAAGTTGAAGATAACTAATTAGAACAAAGACCAATTGTGCTGATTTTGCGGCAAAAAAATAATGTCGTGAAAATGAAGACAAATATCAGCTAGAAATAGACAATTGTAACAGGGTTTCTTCTAGACAAATATCAACTAGAAATAGACAATTGTAACAGGGTTTCTTCTAGACAAATATCAACCAGAAATAGACAATTGTAACAGGGTTTCTTCTAGACAAATATCAACTAGAAATAGACAATTGTAACAGGGTTTCTTCTAACAAGAATAACTGACGAAACGTCTGTAGGGTTCAGGTCTCAATGCATTTATTCGGACACAGTGATGGAATATACAATCTATCTATCTCTGGATATAGACCTGAAATATGATAAAACAACGATATAATATTAACTTAACAACCAAAGCCTATGCTAAACGATATTTAATCTTCCTGATTTCCATCAAGATACGTTTATTATTAAAGGGAGATAACTCTAAAGACACATCATGTTGCAAAATAGTATTTTTCCCGTAAATATTCATAATAAGTAATTAATAAAATAAAACAACAATATTGTCATACCCTTCTATGGTAAGAAGCGTCCCTAAAAGAAAATTACTGCTTGAACAATATATCAGGATTGACTCTATAATTCGATAAAGTACCATGTATGTACAATGTAACATCACTTCCATCAATTAAGCTAAATGTTTGATTGCTCGTTTTGAACAAAGTCATCAGATATTTTTGATAAGCATAAAATCTATGTAAACTGATTTTATATCACCTTACAATATAGTGAGATATATAACTGAATTCTTTAATCAATATAAGGGATAATTTTGACTCATTCATTCATTCTTTCAGTCATTTAGCAAAAGTGCAAACGGGAAGTTTATATTGCAAATATACAGAATATACTTTTAATTAACTAGTAGCAATAGGAATTAGTATAATTACATGTATGTTACTTACCAGAATTCAAGGATTTTGCAGTCTGCTGTCAGTATTAAACTTTTTCTAAACATCACGTCAATTCAAATGTCTACCTAGCCTCTAAATAATAGTAATACTGCTCAAAACTGGCGGTAAAACTATAGAACCGAGAAAACCAACCAAATGCAACTTGACAATCACTGACCAATAAAAACCCTTCATACAAAATGACCACACTCAGATCCAAGACCAAAGCCCCCAATTTATATAAATTGTACATGCACCTTTGTGTAGTAGTGTAAATAAAGGGGTGGATCGAAGATCTAAATATGTATGAATATGAAAATATACATTTGTCAGTAATGGATTATCAAAACTTAGTAATAATTATTAATAAAACACTCTGGTTGACCTTTCATCATCTTAAACCACAACAATATGTTAATACGTTGATTTAAGGAATGTATTTATTATTTTTTCGTTGGATGGGGGTATACCACAAAATAAAAAGACTGAAAACTGCACCATTGCGCGTAGTGCATGATGCAACAGTTTTCCGTCGTTTTTTCTTTGGGGGGTGGGTGGGTGGGGTGGGGGTGGTATAACTCCATCCATCGAAAAAATAATGAATTCATTCCTTATCATATAATATTTTAAAACATTGAGTTTATATGATATAACATGAGATGATTTGAGTTGAATTAACGATTTATTCAGGGACATATATTCTATGTCATTTCAAGATGGGCGTAGTAATTTGTGAATACACAACTTAAAAAAAACTTCAAATCCGTTAATGACGGATTACATGAACTGTTGTTTACTGTTGAGCAAACGAGTTTCATGTGGACTGAATAATGCAGTTTTAAAATCCTAAGTAAGTCCTGTTGAGAGAAAATTGCTGGAAGTTTTTGAATGGAAGTGAAATGAAGTGCAAGTTTCGATGTCGGTGCTAATATCAGCAATCGTGGGACACGTGTATGATCATGATGTGAGATGCCAGGTTCTTAGGGTCGTCATGGCTTCCATGTGGATAAGTGAGTGTTACAGAGGGTTTTTTTTTTTAGCTTTATCAGTGAGTTCCTAAAGTTGTTGGCTGTTGTAACGTCGTACGGAAGCCTCGTTTTGGTACCCACTCAGAAACATATGCCGGAGTTCGAAACCATAGTCGTCAAGGGCTACGCTATTGCAACATCTCTGAGGCAGTCTGCGGTGTATCTGGCATTTGGGTTTATAACATGAAGGAATATGCTGCAAGGTGCAAACTGGACTATTGTCATCCCCGGTTGAATGCAAGGTTAAGATATCGAACAGTGATCAATCTCATAACTCCTACAAGCAATACAAAATAGATAGTTGGGCAAACACGGACCCCTGTACACACCAGAGGTGGGATCAGGGCCGGGATTCATAAAAATTCTAAGAAAATTCTTAGATCTCATACTTAAGTAGTAAAAAAATTCTTAGCTAAGAAAAATACTTAAGTATTAATTCATAAAAATGTTAAGCATAATTCTTAACTAAGTTTCAATCTTAGAAAAATGAAACACTTAAGTAGAAATTCTATGGCAACGCGAACGATTTCCCGGAATTTTTACCGCACTCTCCAGCAAAAGAGGTAAAAAGTTGAGGATAGTGATGTCAACAACAACATCATGGAATCCAAGCAGACGAAAAGAAAGCCTAATTGGAATGCTGATGAAACGCTTGCCTTGGCTTCGTTAGTAGAAGAGAACAAGCATATCCTGAGGGGGAAATTAGGGCCCACTTTAACCTCCGAGATGAAGCACCGCACTTGGCAAAGTATTGCCGAAAGACTAGCCGCGATGGGGGTGGGTCCAGCTAGGACAGCGGTGGAAGTGGAGAAGAAGTGCCACAACGTCTTCTCCAAATCTAAATCTGAAATCTCAGATCACAGAAGAGTTGTGGCTGGGACAGGTTAGTTATTATTGATAATTATTGATATAACTTAGATACTTAAACTGTCTATATATATAAATATGTGCGTGTGTACATGCACACTGTTGAACTTGCGTAAAGCTTTATTTAAATCTGTCAACATTGGTATATTCTAGATTCAAAATACCAAAGAAAAGCGGTCTTCTTATGCATCGAATTTGACTATAAATATCATTATGAAGTAGGTAAAGCACTTAGCAAACTGTTGCCTTATGACTTGACTACTTCCGTGCTTGTCTGAATATTGTTTACGTTTCCAAGGTGAGAAAAGGGGGATAACTCCAATGAAAATATTTTGAGGTGCCCCACAGGATATCAACATTACTATAAATGTACTAATTTTTAACAGTTTGGAACAATATTTACTACATGTATTTTCACTCACAGTAATTTACTATGGCATCTATATTCTTTATAGTATATGAATATATTTTAGGCGGGGGCCCACCACCAAAACCTCTCAGCGCAGTTGCCACAACAGTGTGTGGTGTGGTAGGAGAGGATAATGCTTGCCTCAGTGGGATTGATGGTGGGATTGACTCCTCTCTCTTGCAGATATTAAACATTGGAGAAGGGAGTCAACCAGTGTGAGTAAATACAAGAAAATTTGTCTACATATTCACTTATATTGTATTGTATGTAGTTATCTGTCATAATTCATCATCATCATTAATTATTATATGTACATGAATGCAGTGATTCATGCACTGCAAGGATAGATGAAATTACTTGAAATCTGTCATGATAGAATTGTTCTTTGTATCTTTGTAATTCCATTTATATGAATGGATTATTATTATTATCTTTTTATTAACATCTAAATAATGATAATAAAAAACAATTATTAAAATAATCATTAAATTCATCATATAATCAACCTCAGTCATGTTGTGTATATTCAAATGTTAGAATTTGGGGTAAATTAGCTTCAATTCTTTCAATGACAGAATTGTCTTTTCTGTATTAATTCGATTTGTATAGAATATGAACATCAACATAAAAAAAGAATAACATTCATTGTAATAAACATTCAATGCAATCATATAATTTAATAATTCAAAAGAGCTGCAGAAGATATAGAAAGGAGAATACTAAGTAAGCATTTAATTAATCTCTTTTCATCACAGGGGAATCAATGTCTTTGAGGGACCTCCTGGTATGGACCCCCTCATTCTCAACTCTAGCCCTCTAGTCGCCGCACCTGTACAAGAGCCTTCACTACCATTAACATCCATGACTACAAGTTTGCAGGCCTCTGAAAATAGAAGCAGTCAGCCTGATTTGAAAAGGAGAATCGAGGAGCTGATTTGCAGGAAGTTGGAACTGGAAGTCCAGTATATGGAAGTAAAGATAAAAAAAACTAAAGCAAGAGAAATGAATTTTATTAGCTCACCTGAGCCAAAGGCTCAAGTGAGCTTTTCTGATCAAAATTTGTCCGTTGTATGTCGTCGTCGTAAACTTTTCACATTTTTCATCTTCCTCTCAAGAACCACTGGGCCAATTTCAACCAAACTTGCCACAAAGCATCCTTAGGTGAAGGGCTTTCAGGTTTGTTCAAATGAAGGGCCATGTCCCTTTCAAAGGGGAGACAATCACAAAAATGCAAAAATAGAGTGGGGTCATTTAAAAATCTTCTTCTCAAGAACCATTGGGTCAGAAAAGCTGAAATTTTCATGAAAGCTTCCTGACATAGTGCAGATTTAAGTTTGTTCAAATCATGGCCCCCAGGGATTGGATGGGGCCACAATAAGGGATCAAAGTTTTACCTACTAATATGTAGGATAAATCTTTAAAAATCTTCTCAAGAACCACTGAACTAGAAAAGCTGAGATTTACATGAAAGCTTCCTGACATTATGCAATGTGGCCCCTGGGCCTCTTGTTTATATTTAAAAGCATTTTAATTGATGTACTATATGTACATGTTCTTATCTCATCTGAGTGAAAGGTTCAAGTGACCTTTTAAATCTGATCAAACTCTGTCCATTGTCTGTTGGCACACAGTTGGGCCACATGAATAGATCATTTTTTTTTATACATGGGAAATATTTTGTAAATCTTTTTAAGAACAACAAGGCCATGGTTAGTAATATTAACAAGCAATCAATCTATTGTAGTGCAGAATCATATAACAGCTGTAGGACCATCAAGGAACCTGGGTTTAAGGGTGGGCTAGAATCTATGATAAAATTTTACATAGAACATGGATATATTATAAACAAAGAATATTTTTTTTAAATCCTCTCCAGCAAGATCATTAAATTCAGTTGTCACCCTCTGGGGCTATAGGTATAAACTCTAATTTACCATACCATTTGTAATACCATTGAATATTAACTACATGTTTTCTTTCTTTCACATTAAATAGACATGTAAATATGATGCCGTAACTGATAAAACATTTAGATTTCATACTATTATTGTATATGATATCTGAAAGACATAGAAATTCAGTATACTTTACCAGACATTGTTGTGTTTGTCATAATAGATATTAATAATTAATAAGTTAAGTTTTTTATGTTTCATATTTCAACATTAATAAGTAGATACTCAATAGATGAAATTAATGATATGTGTGTTAAAATTTTCACTTTCCATATAAAGTAGTTGTTGGCTTTTAACTTTTCACATTTTCATTTTCCTTACTAGAATGACTAGGCCAATTTCAACCAAACTTGGCACAATACATCCTTGGGCATTTTCCCCCTCAAGAACCCCATAGCTAAATTGCATGGTCAAAATGTAATACATTTGTAAGACAGTGTGGTGTTTTCCTAAGTAGATATATTATTTCATTACTATATGAAACATATTATTTAAAAAAGCTGTAATTTAAGTAGCTCATAAAGATTATCACATGCCTTTATTTTTAACCTGCTTTAATTTATGTATAATTTGATAATATGTACATATCTCTAAGTTATTCATAGATTATAGAATCATTATGGTCATTAATCTCATCTATGTACATGTATATAATGTATTTGCTGAATATTCAGATGGTATGCATTTTGTATGATAGTGGATGACTAAGAGTAATGAAAATTTACATCAGTTTGAATGTACATTTAAAATATGAATTATCATGATAAATTAAAATTTAGTAGTTTAAAAATGTATGTGTGGATTTTGGAGTGTTCGATTAGTATTCAACTACAATGTATTTTCATTTTTTTTTTAATAATTTCCTTGTGTGGATAAGTGGTCAATATATGGTAATATATGATTATTTGTATATAGATTAATATTTATTAAAGGTTCTGTGTCACACATAGGTATGCTTTGCATTGCATTGATTTGATATTTGTTATTATTTTATGTTTTTTGCATTCTGTTAAGTTTTTGAATATTCATATGAAGTTTATTCAGTCTATGATTTTTAAAGTAATAGTCGAGTAAGATAAATCTATTTATCAATTATATACCATATAGTAAATCAGTAGCCAAATTTGAAGTTCATTTATAATCTATCATTTCTAAGCACTGTTAAAGTAAAGGTGTTGATTGTAAATTGTGCTTGGCAAATGATTTTTTGTTGTTGATTTTTTATCTTTTATATATGTATGTATGTATGTATGTATGTGTGTGTGTATGTTTGTTTGTAAATGTTATATATATGTTCAGAGCTGGAAAAAATATAAATTAACTCATGTGTTAAACATTGATTGGTGTTGTTGTTTAATGTATACCACCACAACCCACACAAGCATCATTACATCATTATTTAGATTCAAATTGGTTAAAATGGTATACCCCAAGGTCATGATGAGGTTTAAAAATTTATAAGGAAGCACATGTATATCTAATCATTTTCATTATTTTGTACTTAAATGATCCACTCTTCAACTTCTAGTTACATACATGCAGTCAATACATACACAACTCCCAATGCAACTCAAAAGTGAGTCTCTGCAAACTGTTTTCGGTATCTCAGACCATCATTGCCATTGTTGTTAAATATGTGTGGTACATGTACATTAACTTGTTGATCTTCACCATCATCTTCATGATCTTGTGGGCATGGAATGCATCGATCTTTGCAAATGTTATGCAAAATGGCACAGGACAAAATAACCTGACATGCCTTCTCAGGTGACAAGCGGATTTCACCATGTAGTACATGAAATCGCCTCTTCAGTTGTCCGATACCCCTTTCCACCACAGATCTTGTTTTCTTGTGAGCTCTATGAATCAGTATGATAAAATCTGATTGGTTTGCTTATTTAAAAAAAATTGGTTGTTGTACACATAATAAATCACATGAATACAACAATCAAGTTATATATGTTAATATTGATATCATTATGTGTAGAGAGAGAAAGGGGGGGGGGGCATGGTTTAAGTATGACCAATTGTTATTTGAGAAGCATAATATCTTGGATGCGAATTACAAAAAAAAAAAAATCATTCAGAAGACTTCTATAGTAAATCCCCATTGTAGGCATTAATTGTTAATATTAAATTAAACAAAAAAAAAAACAAAAAAAAAAAACACTGCCGGGAATGACAAAACTTTCATAAAAGCATGTTTCATATGAATTATTGTAGTAAAAAAAATCTTCCACCCGCCCCAATAGTCAATGCTCATCTATTTTCAAATTGTTAAAAAAGAAGAAGAAAAGAAAAGAAAATTCCCCACATCTCGTTATGCTATATATTTATATCGAAATAATTTCTAAGTTTGAATTTTATGTTTAAAAAAATATTGGATATCAATATATATTCTGGTACTGTGTTACCTGAGTATGTGATAGTCAGGTGCATGTGACATGTACCACCCTCCCCCTTTTATTTACAAAATAATTAATAATGTACCCTTTATTTACATGTCAGTGAAATAAAACAATCAAAGTAGATATATATTTTATTATTTTATAGATTACATGCAAGAAAAGGAATTTAAATTCTAAGAATTGCAATAATCAAAAAGATTCAATTAAGCTGAAATTGCACAGTCTAAAGAATTGACAGCTGTTTACATCACATTTATGTGACATTATATTCTGAATTTGACGTTACCTAACTAATATTATCCATATCCATGATGCAGTGTCTGCATTTGATTTCAATTCATGAAAGTGCCAGTATATATATTTTATAATTTATATGTTGAAACACTTTTACATTCTTATTTTGTCAATCCCACAAGTCCCCCCCCCCCCCCATTTTTTAAACAATACATGCAAGAAAGAGGAGAAAATTTACAATAAATGTAAATTGGAATAATAATACTAATACTACTAATAGTAATAAAACCAAATATTTAAGTGGTTTTTATTTAGTTTCATGTTTACACCCCTCCATTTGGAAACTGTTGGATCCACCCGATTGTTTCTCAAATAGGGGGCGCTAAGTTTCGAACTAATTTTACACCAATCAGAATTTGTTTATACCAAGAGGGAAATATGGATGTGAGAAAAGCAAAGACTCGTTTATCATGTTTATTTAGAATATTTAAAGGTGTGCATGTGTCTTGTGTATGAAAGAAGATTTTAAATCTTTACCTGTTGTAATTCAACTGCGATGGTTGGTTTGGTCTCAGAAAAGGAGTCAATAACCAACGTTTGGAGGGATATCCGCTGTCGCCAAGCAAATGTGTGTGAATGGGGATGTGATTATTTTCGAACAGGACTCTCAAACCACTTTCGTTAAGGATTCGGGAATCGTGAGTGGAGCCTGGCCATTTAGCAACAACATCAATGATTCTATATTTTGCATCAAAAACAACTTGTGTGTTAATACTGTGGTAGTTATGTCTATTGACGTATTCATTTTCATATTCGTGTGGTGCAATTATTTGAATGTGGGTACCATCGATGGCGCCTACTATCCCTGGGAAGCCCGCGATTGCGTGAAAAGACTCTTGGTTTCTTCTAATCTCTGCTGCGCTAGATGGAAATTGTACAAACCGACTGATCATAAGAGGGGAGGTAAGGCTTGCCAGTGTTACGGTAATGGCCCGTGAGACAGTTGGCTGAGAAACACCCATGTCATCGCCGTTGCACAGCTGCATTTTGCCCGTAGCTAGAAACCTCAAAGTAAGAACTTTCTGAAGAGAGGATAATGCCATATTACGCCGAGAGCCACTAGATATTTGATCACGAATAAGTGATTCCACAAAAAGGATTCCACCTGAATCAAGCCGAAAACGTTCGATAAGTTCACGATCACTGTACTGCTGTAAACAGTCTTTTCTCTCTCTAAAATTCCTTCTGTGAACTATGTTGGCAGCCATTTTATTTGTGAACTTAAGAAATTCTGAAAACTTAAGTCTGCTACAGACTACACTTACTTTTAAGAATTGTTTAAGAATTTTCTAAGAATTAAGTTGTTTTATGAATAAAACTTAAGATAAATACTCATTCTTAGCGTTACTTAAGTATTATTTATTGATTTAAGAAATTTCTTATACTTAAGCATAACTTAAACATCTTTATGAATCCCGGCCCAGGTGCCTAGGAGGAGTAAGCATCCCCTGTTGACCGGTCACACCCGCCGTGAGCCCCATATCCTGATCAGGTAAACGGAGTTATCCGCAGTCAAATCAGTGTGCCAAGAACGGCTTAACAATCGGTATGAAACACGTCAGACAGCATTTGACCCAATGCGAGGTTGTATTGACGAACTAGATCGTTATAACGACCATAGAATTTGCGAAATGCTGACTTCAATCGAGACTGTTGAAATCCCTGTACCATCAACTTGTTTGTCAGTAGTTTACCTCGATTTAAAAACTTAACTCTCAGCCCGGAATTGTATAAGCAGACGCGTACACGTTTATTTCTATTGTTTTGTTTGGGTGGATCCTCAAATAGCCATGTTTGTTTCATTTTGCATAGTTAATCATCTTTGATATTTGTTTTGTTAAATAAATTTATATAGGTTGATAGAACTGATAAGATTTTCTTTCCAGGATTCCCTATCTACGAATAGATCTATAGATATATAAATTCATAAAATAATTGATATTTTTGGAAACGAAAAAATGGAGACAGAATATAAGCCTGTTTACTTTATGATGATGATAAGTTAACCTGTCGTTTACTGGCAACTGCCATCAGCTATGACTCGGCATGAGCGAGTCTGCTAGCGAGACTCGAACAATTATTTTCATGTCAGGGTACCTGTGCGAGTCTTCATTAAAATCCTACAACAGAAATCTCTCAAGTAAACAAAACATCTGTCAGTTCGTTTTTATCATACGCCCGTCATTATACGGGACGTATTATGTTATGGCGCTGTCCGTGCGTCTGTACAGTTGGCTGACTTGCTATCAGTCTGTCCCTGGTAATGTTTTACGGACTTTTTTCCGTAACGGATGTAATGACAACTTTGAAATTTTGTCACAATATCTCCCTTAAAAATTGTAAGAGTGAGTATGCATTTCAGCTGGATTAGTTTATCCTTGACCTACTTTAGGACTATACGTAGGTCAAACAGTTTTCCGAACTTTTATTCGTTACAGATACAGATATTGCCCTGACATTTACGCATAAGCATTCTTTCAAAGAAATACAAATTGAGTTTGCATTTCAGCTGGATTGGTCCGCCCGTCCGTGAGCTACAGTAGGATTAAAAGTAGGTCAAACAGTTTTCCGGGCTTTTTCATTATGGATACAGATATTGCTCTGAAATATAATCAAAGGCTTCTTCGTGGAGGAATACAAGTTCAGTTTGCATTTCAGCTGGATTGGTTTATCCATGACCTACTTTTCAGCTAAAATATGCCAAACAGATTTCCATGCTTTTTTCATTACGGATACAAATATTGCCCTGATATCTAGTCATAGGCTTTTTTTTGGAGGAATACAAGTTCAGTCTGAATTTCAGCTGGATTGGCCCATGCTTGACCTACGTTTTGGAAAAAAATAGGTCAGAAATTTTCCGGGCTTTTGTCATTATGAATACAGATATTACCCTGATATTTAGTCAAAGGCTTCCTCTCAGAGGAATACATGTTCAGTTTACATTTCAGCTGGATTGGTTCATCCTTGACCTACTTTGGGACTAAAAATAGGTCAGACAGTTGTCGATGCTTTTTGCATTATGGATACAGATATTGTACTGATATTTAGACAAAGGCTTCCCCTTAGAGGAATACAAGTTCAGTTAACATTTCAGCTGGAATGGTCTATCCTTGACTTAATTTTACACTGAATATAGGTCAGACAGTTTTCCGTGATTTTTTCATTACGGACACATATATTGCCCTGATATTTAGTCAAAGGCTTTCTCTCGGAGGCAGACAAGTGCAGTTAACTTTTCAGCTGGATTGGCGAACAATGACCTACAGTACGTTAGGGGTAGAAGTAGGTAAAGCAGTTTTCCAGATTTTTTTGTAATATTACAGGTATTGCTCTGAAATGTAGTCACAACCTCCCTTTCAGAGAAATACATAATCAGTTAACATTTCAACCATTTCAACTTAATTGGTGCACCATGACCTATTTTAGGACTAAAAGTAGATCAAATGGTTTCCTGGACTTTTTATCATCATAGACAGATATTGCAATAACATTGTCTTTCAACCTCACTCTCAGAGAAATACATAATCAGTTCACATGTCAGATGGATTGGTGCACCATGACCCACTTTAAGGCTTTTCTATTCAGATTGTGTGTTGTATCAATTCAGAGTGCAGAATATGCTTCCATGTTGAATTTCGCTGTCTGACGGGCGCATGTTGTACCATTTGTGGCACTCTTGTTTTCTCTTACATACACTGAAGGTAAACATAAGAAGCAACCTACCTGCACTTCATCTAGATCTGTCCTACTTTCCTGGAACGTCTACATGGCTACAACCGCGAGTCCTAACGATGAACATGCCATTGTTTCCTTTCTAAAACCTGACCGAAAGCTTAACGTTGACTTGACCCATCACATCCTCCATCAATTCTCTCAGATCCTTAGAATTGCTGTCGATATCTGTGTTCAACAATTACATTTTAAACTTAGTAGGCTAGACCAACGACAGTTTCTCCATATTGCTGATCGCAACCAAATTACATTACAGGTGTAGTTTACTACCCTCTTCTTATCTTTAATTCAGTTGACTTTACGATCTAAATTACCTTTATGTTACATCTGTTTCGTCTCTTTTAACCTTCTTAATCAAATATCTATATCTTACATTCCCTTATATATTGTTCCTAATCATTTATTCGATAAAACTCTAACGAACTATATTTTGTGTTGTACGATTGTTATTTCGGTCATCTGCTACATAATCATAGAAACTCGGTAAGAACACAAAACAAAATAGAAAATATCAATATAAGAAATAAAATATCATTTATGAATGTTATTGGGATATGACATGAAGTTGGTACGTGATCAAATCTATTATAACGCCCCTTTGGCGTTATAGGATTTGATCACGTGACCAACTTCATGTTATATCCCAATAACATTAAAAAATGATATCTTATTTCTTAACAAATGGTCCGTCATCGAGTAGTCTGAGGTTGAAATAAAGAATGTGCTAGAGTTCCTCATTAACAATATCTCCGTGGTCTTTAGTGATCATGTCTTCCAACAGTCTGTTGGAATTCCCATGGGCACGAGTTGTGACCCTTTGTTAGCTGGCCTGTTTTCATATTCATATGACACAGAATTTATTCAAAAACTTCTATGTGAGGAAAAAATCTCTTGCTGTTGCCTTCAATTCGACATTCAGATATATCGATGGCGTTTTATCTATTAACAATAATATTTTTCATTCATATGTCGATTTGATATATCCCAGTGAACTCGAAATAAAATACATCACAGAGGCTCCCACTTCTCCATAACAAGAGTTTTCTTTTGTGAATTACACTCACCTAAAGTTCATAGTTTTCTACCATGAAAATGCCGGTATATGAAACCCTTTATGCATGAATTCATTTATCTTCTGTAAAATGTATTGAATGGTGAAGGTTGTAAGAAATATATTATTTGAATTTAGGTTTTGTTTATTTGGTAATACTGTATGTTGTTTACTGTTGTACCATGACCCATAGTCCGGCAAGAAAGATAATTATGTATAGTACTTCTTGTAAAAAATATGCATCATGGGAAAATTCACCACAAGTATATAAATCAAGAACTTTGTATCAGTAAACGAAATACGTTTCATTATCTCCACGTTTCCATACTTAAAGAATATTCATGTAAGTAAGTGGATTGAATAAGAAACATCACAATTTTTGATAATTCTTAATTTAGGTACGTTTGCCTTTGGTATAAAGGATGGATGATAATATGGGAAATCAGTGTGTTTCCATAAGACTTTAATGAGTTTGAAGGTACATGTATATGATATATAAGAGAATTGTCATAAGTGACATAATTCCTGACTCAAAATACATTTCCCTACAATGTATTGATTATTGTAATTATAATTGTAATTAAAAGATTTCTTTTGCGCCTCATAAACATTAGTTCTCTAAAGCACTTTACAAATGTGAAAAGATGATATAAAATCGATGTGCACATACATGTGAATAAAGCATTCATAGTGTCAGAATTAAGATGAATAATTATTATTAATAATATATAGCGCCTAATGTAATGATATAATTACGCTAATAACATATAAACAATTTAAAAGAACCCTTAGGAATAATTAAATACATAGAAAGGACATAAGTATAATAACAAACTATAGTTCAAATAGGAACTGAGGTTTGGGTTTTTTAAATAATTTGTTTGCATAAAACTGTAAGAGCTGTAATGTAAGAGAATGTAAAAAAAAAAAAAATCACAAATTAAAAGCTAATCTATAAAGATGCGTATTGAGGTCCGCTTTAAAACTAGACCGTGAAGTACATTGTCTGAGTTTAAAAGGCAGAGAGTTCCAGAGACTCGATGCGGCCTTATCCAAACGTCGATCCCCATAGCGATCGTGCAGGAATGTAAACTGTAAGGATGTCCTTTATATAAACTGGGAATATGATGTTGAGAGATTTGAAAGTATGAAGATGGATCTGATATTGATTGATTATTTAACGTCCCCCTCGAGAATATTTCACTCATATGGATACGTCACCACTGCCGGTGAAGGGCCGCAAAATTTAGGCCTATGCTCGGCGCTTATGGCCATTGAGCAGGGAGGGATCTTTATCGTGCCACACCTGCTGTGACACGGGACCTCGGTTTTTACGGTCTCACCCAAAGGACCGCCCCATTTAGTCGCCTCTTACGACAAGCAAGGGGTACTGAGGACTTATTGTGACCCAGATCCCCATGGGATGATCTTGTATTGAATCCTGTATTCAACTGGGAGCCAGTGAAGATCTATTAGAAGAGGATGTTGTATTATACTAAAGATTGTGATATATTCATGTTATCAACAATATCCTCAAGCTGATATAGTTACATAATGTATAGATGCAAAAAATTGTATTTGTATTAAAATGACAGCTCATATCTTTTTCACTTTCTTGAAATACATTTCATAAAGTCTAGATATTCATTTTTTAGTTTTTACAAATTATGGTATGGCATTTAAAAGGAATTTAATAGTAATTTTTAATGTTGTTTTCATACTGCTGATGTCAAAATTCACTTTGTAAAAAATGGCCATAAGAAAAAAATATTTTGATGTTACCTTCAACCCACCTTTAGGTATTTCGAGAACGTGTTATCTATTAGTAATTTTCATTTTCACTTATATGTCGATCCGGTATATCCCAGTGAATTTGAAATAAAAGATACATTTGCTTCATATAAGGAGGTTTGATTGACATTAATGACATATTAGTTAATCAATTGATGTCATCGGGATGTCTTTAACTTCACCATCATCCACTTCCAATATCATGTAGCAATATTCCACTATCACCTGCTTTTTGTGTTTATGTCTCTCAGCTAATTCGATACGCAAGAATATGTTCTGTGTATGATGAATTCTTAAAGTATGGTAGGCTACTGACAAATAAGTTGTTGTTATAATTGTTTCTAAAGGCTTGATTAAAATCAAGGTTTTGCACATTCCATGATGTCGATAGGGGATGTTTACACCTCCTAGACATCTGATCCCACATCTGGTATATCCAGGTGTCCATGTTTGTCCAACTCTCTATTTTATATTGCTTATAAGAGTTATGGAATTCATCACTGTTCGTTATCTTCACCTTTCATTAACAATACGAAAATGTATAGGTTGCTGTAGCCATTAACTTTACATTTAGCTACATCGAGCACGTATTAACTATTTATAAGATTTATTTTCATGCATACGTGCATGCATAGATTCGATAAATCTAGTAAACTCGCAATGTAAGACACCACATATTATTCAACATCTGCATGTTATTTAGATGACTACTGCATAGTCTTTAACGGTAGACTATCATCTCAACTTTATGACAAACGAGTTGCGTTCAGTCTCTCCATCGTCAAAATTCCATTTTTGTTTAGCAATACTCTATTATAACCTGCATATGGTGTTTATCTCCCTCGA
>NC_079166.1:29514643-29629643 GCF_947568905.1 Ostrea edulis
CTCTAAATTTGTCTGATTTCTATAATTTTGAAAAAATGATTATATTTTCATCCCGACCCTACCATGGTACAAACTCTCTACACCATCGTCTATAAACACGCTTACAACGAAACCATTTTTCTCATTCAGTACAACAGTGTATAATTCTTGTTAACAATGTATATTATTGATACTTGTCGTTTTTTCGTGGTGTGTGATATTTGTTTATGTAATATATGTCTCTTGATAAAAACACGGGTTGAGTTTTAAACAATCGACAGTGTCGTGGCTTTTTCAGTGCTTTTAGAAATTTCTTTACTGGTTTTGTATTTTCTGAGATCCGACACTTTAAGAAAGTAGGAAGTTGTTGGTTTTTCATGCTGTTATGTACACACACACACATAATTTCCCATATTTTTGTAAAAATATTTCACAATCACCTGCATATGGTTTTTACATCTCTCAAATGATTCGATACGCAACAGCTTGTTCTGCGTATGGTCAGTTTGTAAATCGAAGCAGGCTACTGATAAACAAGTTGATAGTGTAGGGGTTTCAACAGTCTCGTTTAAAATCAGCAATTCGCAAATTCTATGGTCGTTATAATGATCTACTTTGCCAATACAATCTATCATTGGGTCAAATGCTACCCGACCTGTTTCATGCCAATTGTTAGGCCGTTCTTGGCACACTGATTTCGAGTACGGATAACTCCATTTACCTGATCAAGATAAAGGGTTCACGGCGGGTTTGACGTGTCGACATGGGAAGCTTACTCCTCCTAGGCACCTGATCCCACCTCTGGTATATCCATGGATCCATGTTTGCCCAACTCTCTATTTTGTATTGCTTATAGGAGTTATGAGATTGATCACTGTTCGTTATCTTCACCTTGCATTCATTTAAATCAACGGTTAAACAATTAGTTACTTAATTCTGTATAAAGAATACAGAAAATATGTCCCAAATGTAATTCCATGAATGAATTCGCATGGTGGCAGATCTCCAAGCAAAGGTTCCAAATGTCAAGTTCGGGGACAAAATTAATTTTCATTGAAATTTAAAAACAATTGAATGAAAGACACGTATATACATGTAGTACTGTTAAAACAAGGAGACAGCCGATTCAATAAACAAAACCTACTTTTACTTGGTATTGTTGACATGTTTCCTCTTGTGGTGGTACTACGGACTGTTGGTTCGTCGGTGCTCAAAGTAACGTTGTGCCTTCGGAGAAAAAGAGGAGGGAATGGTTATCAAAAGGCGAACAAGTAAACAATTTACAATAAAGGATTTGATCATTTTTGATGAATATCAATAGGAAAATACTGACAAATTAATTTGCATTTTTTAAAAAACAACAAATGTACATTACCTGGTGCAAAATTAAAAAGAGCACTAAAAAGTATAGCATAAAAAACCATCCTATGATTTCCCGTCTTAGAAAGATCGTTGTTTTACTGAGAAAATGTTGAAAGACGCTGTCACCACACACTTCATACTTCCGTCATACAGAGGAGATATTGTATCCCAATTTAAATCATTTTGCGTTGATTTTGCGGTGATGGTGAAAATTAAGACAAATATCAGCTGATAGATAATGAAAATAAGAACCAATTGATAAAACACTTTGATTGGCCTTTCGTCGTCTTACACTACAGCATTAGGCTCATACGTTGATGAATATTTTCTTTGAAATGCTAATGCTCGAAGCTTGAAAACGAATTTACGTAAAATCGCATAACAAATATAATGTTAAGCATTGTCTATTGAAAATGTTTGTAATATCTGTAGATATTCTTCAACAACTTTAATATATCAATTTAAACAATGATATGTACTTCTCAAAGTCTTTTCAGCTTGATAAATGCTTTATCTTAGGATTCTTTACATCAAGTGGATAGTCCTGGTATGTCTGTTTAGTGTAATTGTTTGTTTGAACCTTATAAATTACGTCAAGACGTACAGGTTCTCATTGTTGCATTGTGGGAAAATTTTAAAATATGTTGTCGTTATTTACTATCGTTATTAAGTATTAAGCTGTATGCATAAAAATTGTTCTTTTCAAATGCCTGTCAAATAATATGAAAGGTAAAGATAACGAACATAGATCAATCTCATAGCTCCTATTGGCAAAACAAAATAGATAGTTGGACAAACTCGGACCCCTGGACACACCAGAGGTGGGATCAGGTGCCTAGATGGAGTAAGCATTCCCTGTCGACCGGTCACACCCGCCGTGAGCCCTATATTCTGATTAGGTAAACGGAGTTATCCGCAGTCAAAATCAGTGTGCCAAGAACGTATAAAACCCGTCAGACAGCATTTGACCGAATGATAGGTTGTATTGCCAAACTAGATTGTTATCAAGACCATAGAATTTGTGAAATGCTGCCTTTAATCGAGACTGTTGAAACTCCTGTACTATCACATTGTTTGTCAGTAGCGTGCGTCGATTTAAAAACTGACCATACGCAAAACAAGCTTTTGCGTATCGAAACATTTGAGAGATATAAAACCCATATGCAGGTGATAATGGAATATTGCTACACAAATATGGGAAGTTAACGGCGGAGAAGCTGATATCATTCCGTTTGTCATACAGATGAGTTGACAGTTTGCCGATACTGTCTACTTTCAATAAAATATCTAAGTATGACACAGAAGTGAACGAGTCTATGGTGTCTTTTATTTCGAGCTCACGGGGATACAGCGAATCGACATATGAATGAGTTATTATTGTTAATAGACAAAACGTCGTCGATATATCTAAATGTCGAACATATATCATTCGTTTTTCCTATAAAAAAAACTCTTCATTTTTCATATGTATAATGTAGTTTGCGCAAAGTGATATTCACATTATACAGTTACCTTGAGATACCCCGTATACCTTCTCCTGATTATCACTGCGATTAATTTACAGTGTTATAGCAACCAGCTGCAGTAAATGCTAGAGTGCAACGATATACCATGTATGGTGGTGTTTATATTCCTATTACGGTGCTATATCAGAAACGTATTGGGAGGAAGTTTTGACAGAAAAGAAACCCCTTTCTTCATCTGATAATATCTTGCATATTGTCGAAAAGTAAAAGCTATGCTGCATTAAATGCATTTTCCACTATCTTCCTCATATCGGAGGACTTGGTCTCAAGTTTTTACAGTTAATGTTAAGTAAATTTTGTTTTTCGATATAAAATGTTTAGGCCTGCAAAAAGCCTATATCGTTGCAGTTTTGGGATTATTACAGTCGTTTTTGTTAGTTGTAAATTTATATTATTATACCTCAGTATGATAATTTTATGCAACGTGTAATCTGATTGGTCTAGACGGTCACATGCCAGGGATGATAAACTTCCTCTCAAACATCATATCTCCCTGTCATATTTACCCCTTGGACAGCCTCGTGCATTTTCCATAAATTTAACGTCAAGGTATACAAAGTGCATTGTGACGTCACAATAAGTCCAAGTCATTTTTCTTTCAAAGTGGAATGCATGGTTTTGGTGGATACAAAAACAAGCAAGTAAATCAGCATTCGAGGAGAATGGAAATACAAAAACTGGTTATCCTATCAATGTATTTCGTTGTTTGTACCTTCTACCGTAATACGTTGACGGCGCGGTGTTACCGTTAGGACGATCTCAGCTACATACAATGTATATAGATGAGCAGACTCCAATTTCAAATACACTTTGGAGTCTTGCTTTGTTTCGGTATAATAAACAATGTATTGCATGAATGTTCGGGAGATATGAAGATTTATTTACCCAAGAAAAATCATATTCCCCTCCGACGTGTTGCCCTCGGGGAATATAATTTTTCTTGGGTGAATGTAAAACTTATACGGTACCAATTTTGATGCACCAGATGCGCATTTCGACAAATAATGTCTCTTCAGTGATGCTCAACCGAAATGTTTGAAATCCGAAATAACAATGAAGTTTTAGAGCAATTATAGGGGAAAATAGTGTTCCAAAAAAGTGGAGTCAAATTCGCCTAAGGATAAGAGCTATGCACGAGGGAGATAATCCTTAATTTTGAAATGAATTTTTAAATTTTGTAACAACAATTGAACATACATCCGTATTTTCAAGCTAGTGCATAGCTCTTATCCTTGGACGAATTTGGCTCCACCTTTTGGGCACGCTGTTTTTTGGTTATATTTAGCTCTAAAACTTCATTGTTATTTCGGATTTCAAACATTTCGTTTGAGCATCACTGAAGAGACATTATTTGTCAAAATACGCATCTGGTGCATCAAAATTGGTACCGTATAAGTTTTACATTATAGGGGTGAATAAATCTTCATATCTCCCTCACTATCATGTAGTAAATGTGTAATATCATGTGATAGGCCTGTGATTATAAAGATTTCCCTTGATGAAAATGTATGGAAACCTACAAGATAGCAGTGAAAACGTTGATTTCGTGAAAACGTCGATTCGTTCCCGGATATTTTTCATTGAATAATATGTAAAACTTATACGGTACCAATTTTGATGCACCAGATGCGCATTTCGACAAATAATGTCTCTTCATTGATGCTCAACCGAAATGTTTGACATCCGAAATAACTATGAAGTTTTAGAGCTAAATATAGCCAAAAACAGCGTGCCAAAAAAAGTGGAGCCAAATTCGTTCAAGGATTAGAGCTATGCATGAGGGAGATAATCCTTAATTTTGAAATGAATTTTTAAATTTTATAACAGCAATTAAATATACATCCGTATTTTCAAGCTAGTAACGAAGTACTTAGCTACTGGGCTGTAGAGACCCTCGGGGACTAACAGTCCACCAGCAGAGGCCTCGACCCAAAACACAAAAGACTGTTTAATGTGTATACTTTACTTTATTTGCGTATGGGACGCCTTTATTCAATTAATTTGCGACTTAATGACATAATGCATCAGCATGATACGGTAACAATTACGCAATGATCGCAAAACAAAAGCATACCAAGATACTAATGAAAGGTGAAGATACCGAACAGTGATCAATCTCATAACTCCTACAAGCAATACAAAATAGATAGTTGGGCAAACACGGACCCCTGAACACACCAGAGGTGGGATCAGGTGTCTAGGAGGAGTAAGCATAGTACAAAGTTCATCCTAGAGAAGTTACATTATGTTTTGATCAATGCAGATGAGCAATGATAAGCGCATTATGAAAATGTCTGTCAATGTATCACACATTATTGTCAATGGAAATGGTCTCTTGATTTTTGTTTGTATTTTCCAGATTAGCAAGATTTTCTTAACGATGAAACTTCCATAGATATTACCTGTAAGATTACATTTGTATTTGTATTTATATTTTAATGACAGCACATACTCTTTTTATTTTACTTGAAATGCATTTCATACAGTCTTGATATTCATTTTTTTTAACGAATTATGGTAACGCATCTTATAAATCTAGTTGTCATTTTCAATGTCTTTCTGATACTACTGATGTAAAACAATGGAGACAATGAACAGTGATCAATTTCATGAGTCCTATCAAAGATACGAAACTAAACGTAGGATTTATTCCCCTTTATTAGCTGACATGTTTCAATATTTGTATGATGCGGAAAAAAACTCAATATCTTTATACACGAGAAAATATATTTTGTTGTGGCCTTCAACTCCAAAATTAGATTTTTCGAGGACGTGTTATCTATTAATAATTTTCACTTTCACTTATATGTCGATTCGGTATATCCCAGTGAATTTGAAATAAAAGATACATTTGCTTCATACAAGGATGTTTGATTGAACATGAACTTTAATGACATACCAGTTAATCAATTTCTGACAAACGGTATGATTTCAGCTTCTCTATCGTCCATTTCCCATACTTATGTAGCAACATTCCACTATCACATCCACCGGTCGCGGTAGTTCAAAGGTAGAGCGTTCGATTCGTAATCGGAAGATCGTGAGTTCGAGCCCCTTTCGTGCCATGGTCGCGTTCAATCCAAGACATTAAAATAGGTAGTGATTGCTCCTTCGCTAAACGCTCGGCATTTAGAAGTGAAAATTACAGGTCTTTCGGATATGATCTTAAAAGCGGAGGTTTTATGTTGCGGTAGGAGTTAGCACGATAAAGAACTTTTGGTGCTAAGGCCAGCATAAGTCTAACTTTGTGGTACCTCGTCCACACCTTGTGACGTCTCAACAAGACGTGAAAAGACAACCAATCACTATCACCTTCATGGTGACTTCGTATTGGTTCGTTTATCGGACCAAGGTAGTTGGTTTATGACGTGTATGATCAGTCCTTACTCCTCCCGGGTATATCATCCCACCTGTAGTTTTTGTCTGGGGTACACATTTTCCTATTTGTGTTTTCGTATTTTTATAGAATTTATGAGATTGCTCATTTTACATTTTATTCACTTTTCTTACATGTAATTCTAAACGAATCTGGCGTGAGGGATTTCATTCCTTCCCTTTACTGACTTATTTTTTTTATTCGTTATTTCACTAAATGATAAAATTAAAAAACGATCTTGGCAGTGGATTGGACATACTTTGAGAAAACCCGTGAACAACATAACAAAACAGGCGTTAGACTGGAATCCACAGGGATGCAGGAGGCAAGGGAGACCAATACACAGCTAGTGAAAAACAAGGCTGAAAGAATTAGATAACATTGGAAGCACCTGGAGAGAAGCCAAACAAATTGCTCAAAACAGAGTTAGATGGAGGACGACTGTTTCAGTCCTATGTTCCGTAAGTGACGAAGAGGAATAAGTCAAGTACGTAAGTCAAATGATATGAGTGGAATATATATCATCACTGGAAAGTATAATTCATAATAAACGACAATAGAAGATACGATGTTTCCTCATACTGGATATCGGTGCTCACTTAGAAATAACATTAAACGAATTAATAATGTGAATTATGTAAACATGAATCATGTGAAAATGTCTGGTTCGCTGTTCTAGTTATAAGTCTGTTCCATCGTTTGCTGGGTCCAACACTGTATTAACAGTGGAAACAATTTCAATATCGCAATTTTCTTTAGAGTTGTTATCATCTGTGAGAGTTATTGTTTCTTGTTGATTGGTATCAGACACTTCAGGGTTAACCTCCGACGTTCTCTTTCTCTCTTGTTCAGTTATCGTTTCGTTATCGCATTTTGTCGACGCTAATTCAGTAACGTTAGTACAGTCGTTGTTTGTGAATGACATTTTTTCTGGACATTCTAAGATTTGTAGATAAGAATGATGCTTATCATTTTCATCTTCATCTGTAATTGTAGCCCCTAAATGCACCTCATTGGGTTGTACATACGATCCTCTGTCATCACAATTCATCCCACTGTCATCTCCAATGTCGCTTTTATAACCTATGAGATGTTGATATCCGTCATTGATTTCTTCTACGGTCTGATAATCGGGATCAAGGTAGCTAGTTTCCTCGGGATAGTGCAATTTGACTTCGTAAGAATGCTCTCTTTTCTTTGGAATTCTTGGCAATCGTCTTGCAGTCTTTTGTAAGTGTTTGGCTCTGTGAATGTTAATTTAATGTGCAAATTGGACTGAAAATACTTTCTGATTATATAGTCGAATTTACCGATATTTTTCTGCATTAATAGTACTTTTGAATTCATGTAGAAAAATAAATTTTGGTACCTTATTTTAAATAATCCAACACCAATGGAAATTATGGCAATCAAAGCTATGGCAAACCCGACAGATACTGAAAGAGAGAAAGGAAAAAGCAAATTTATCTTTAGATTCATTGTAAGGTTTGCGTGGCTCTGAATATGATTATAACTGTACGATTTTTAGTGAAGAAACTTACAGTGGATAGGCAGTGATTTGCCGTATGCAGACTATTACGTAAATCAATATAGATTCTGGCATATGTAGTCGCACAGTAAGTTTGAAGTTTCTCCTTCACAGATGTTAACATTTTTGTGAGTAGCAAAGATAGGGGCTTGGTAGAGCACTTACTGGATCCAGCAATGTATCTTTGTTTGTAAATAAATGTAACATACATATAACATCCCAGTTTTTACTCGTGAACAAAATTATCACTACTACATTTTCTGCCACCAACACCACCTCCACCATATTATAACTATTACCAAAACTTCTACACTATTACCACCGCTACTACAACTACCATCATCACAACATAACTATTACCACCACCACTACAACTACCAACATCACAATATCACTATCACAGTCGCTACTACAAATACCAGCAACACAATATCACTATTACCACCACCACCACTACAATCATCACAATTTAGCTATTACCACTACAACTACCATCATCAACGTACAATTATTACAACCAACACGCGGTGGTATGCGGAAAGCCGGGGTTCGAATCCCGGCCACGACAGACCTAAGTCCTAAGTCATTAAAACACGTAGTGACAGTTCCATCGCCAAACGATCGGCATCAAGCGTGAATGTCACAGGTCGTTGGAGATTACCTTAAAAACGGATGTCCCGGGTCGAGTAGGTGTAGCAAGCTAAAAAAGACACTGCTCAAAGGCCGTAAGCGCCGAGCAAAGGCCTAAATTTGAAGCCCGTCACCAGTCTTTGTGACGTCTCGTATGAATAAAAAATTATTGAGAAGGACGTTAAGTAAGATTGAAAAACAATACATTGATTACCACCAGCACTACTACAATTACCACCATCAAAATAACTATTATCACCACCACTACAATTACCAACATCATAATGTTACTATTACCACCTACACCAATATAAATATCACCATCAACACAACCATAACTACCACAATTACAAGATAACTATTATTACCATAGCAACAACTTACACCATCATAAAATAACCGTTACCAACAATACTACAACTACCACCATCACAATACAACTGTTACCACCACTACTACAATTACCACCATCACAATACAACTGTTACCACCGCTACTACAAATACCACCATCACAATACAACTGTTACCACCACTACTACAACTACCACCATCACAATACAACTGTTACCACCACTACTACAAATACCACCATCACAATGCAACTGTTACCACCGCTAATACAACTACCACCATCACAATACAACTGTTACCACCGCTAATACAACTACCACCATCACAATACAACTGTTACCACCGCTACTACAAATACCACCATCTAAATATAATCATTACCATCGCTACTACAACTACCACCATCACAATACAACTGTTACCACCACTACTACAACTACCACCTTCACAATACAACTATTACCACCACTACTACAACTACCACCATCACAATACAACTGTTACCACCGCTACTACAACCACCACCATCACAATACAAGTATAATCACCGCTACTACAATTACCACCATCACAATACAACTGTTACCACCGCTACTACAAATACCACCATCACAATACAACTGTTACCACCGCTACTACAAATACCACCATCTAAATATAATCATTACCACCACTACTACAACTACCACCAACACAATACAACTACTACCACCGCTACTACAACTACCACCATCACAATACAACTGTTACCACCACTACTACAACTACCACCATCACAATACAACTGTTACCACCACTACTACAAATACCACCATCACAATGCAACTGTTACCACCGCTAATACAACTACCACCATCACAATACAACTGTTACCACCACTACTACAACTACCACCATCACAATACAACTATTACTACCATCATTACTACTACCACCATGTCAATATAACTATTACCACGACTACAAGGTGTCCCGAGAAAAGGTCAAGAGAATCACAAAATGTACTTCAGTGCACTTCATACTATATAAAACTTATACGGTACCAATTTTGATGCACCAAATGCGCATTTCGACAAATTATGTCTCTTCAGTGATGCTCAACCGAAATGTTTGAAATCCGAAATAACAATGAAGTTTTAGAGCTATGATAGGGAAAAACAGTGTGCCAAAAAAGTGGATTCAAATTCGTCTAAGGATAAGAGCTATGCGTGAGGGAGATAATCCTTAATTTTGAAATGAATTTCTAATTACTACTACTACTACTACTACTACTACTATCACTACTACTACTGCTGCTGCTACTAGTAATACTACTTATACTACTATCATTACTACTACTTCTACTATTACTACTACTACTACTAGTAATAGTAGTAGTGATGTTACTACTACTACTACCATTACTACTACTACTACTACATCTACTACTACTACTACTACTATCAATAATAATAATACTTACACAATATGTACTACATCACTATCATTATTTCTATCATTATTATTCTCATTAATATCAATACTTTCAAATCACAAAATATAACTTACGGATAACAACAATTTGGTCGGAGGGCGTTGCCCTGGACAGACCTGTAACTGATAAATTATATATGTGAGTTTATGGTATATCCTACTCATTATCTACAACGACCTTGCTCTGGGTCATAAAATATTTAGATGAGCGCACTTTTGATTGCAATCTCACTTTTCGCTGTATTGTCCTTCAATAAAATTCAGACTAAAATTAAACATGAGCTGGTCTGAGTTTTATGAATCCGATGACAGTAGGCCAACTCGTACTGATTTTTGGACAACACCATCAGAGCATATATAAAATTGAGTGGAAATATTACACTATACAACATACAATCGCGACATTCCAAAATTCCAAATTTATCATATAGAAATGTTTTGTACTGTCATCCATTTCCTTTCGAAATTTACAACTGGAGACATGCATACTAGCTATATGTGTAACGTATCAATTATTTAAAATTGCTTAGAATATGCAATTTCAAACATAAAAGGCAATACCTGTTTTTACTGCAACAACTGTTGTATTTTCTATTGGCGGGGAAAATTCGGATAAGAAGTTCGATACACCTAGTGAAAATAATATCAAATCTGATAAGAAGTTTTCTGGATCCTAAAAATAAATTCTATAAATAATTTAAGGAGAGAGTGAAAGTTTAAGTTAACGAAGAGTTATCAATCTCATAACTCCTACACGCAATATAAAATATAAAAGTGGGCTATATATATATATATATATATATATATATATATATATATATATATATATATGTATATATATATCTATATGTATATATATATATATATATATATATATATAGTGTGTGTGTGTGTGTGTGTGTGTGTGTGTGTGTGTGTGTGTGTAAGACTCTACAGTGCGATGGTCACGCCAAGGTGCGATGGTCTCCGCCAAAATGCGATGGCTTGTTAACGTTGCCGACGCCAAAGTGCGATGGTCACGCCAAAGTCCGATAGTGCAGAGTTCAGTAACGTTTGTGACGTCAAATCATTATGACGTCGTTCTTAACGTCTTTAAAAATAAAAGCGAAGAAATGTTACATGGATGACAGTTGCTGTTCGGCAAGGTTTACACTGTTGAGGATAGTGAGAACGGCAAATTGCATTTGTTGTTGAACTATCTTCGCCGCCCAAACATTCTTTGTTTCAAGATCATTTATTACTTTGACGTACATGTATTAAATTCCTTGGGATATGCTATATGCTATATATATATATATATATATATATATAGCATATAGCATATCCCAAGGAATTATATATATATATATATATATATATATAGCATATAGCATATCCCAAGGAATTTTATATATATATATATATATATATATATATATATATATATATATATATATATATATATAAAGCACTAAATAATATAAGTAGCGCTTTAGGAGCATAACAAAACTGCCTTTCTAGGGAAGTCGTTGTGGCCGAGTGGACTTACACACTGGTTTGACAATGTTGCTAGGCGGTGGGTGCCGTACGTCGCTGGTTCGATCCCGGGCTGGGGCTAAAATTTTCAGTACCTAGTTGTGATTATTTAGTGTTTTATATTAATTAATTGATTATCACATGTATCGTTTAGATCCTAGGGGTAAACGTAAGGTTGGGTGTTATAATTGTTTGTTTGTGCTTTATATTAAATATATTATACAATTGCATCGAGAGATCCACTCTTCTTATAAAATATCTTAAACACTGAATGACACAGCGACTGTGTGAGATTGCATCAGTGTGTATAAGTAGCGCTTTAGGAGCATAACAAAACTTCCTTTCTAGGGAAGTCGTTTACGCACTGGTTTGACAATGTTGCTAGGCGGTGGGTGCCGTACGTCGCTGGTTCGACCCCGGGTTGGGGCGAAAATTTTCAGTACCTAGTTGTGATTATTTAGTGTTTTATATTAATTAGTTGATTATCACATGTATCGTTTAGATCCTAGGGGTAAACGTAAGGTTGGATGTTATAATTGTTTGTGCTTTATATATTTAAATCACTAGCGCTTTCTGGATTTTAACATCCATCCTCAGGTGAATACAAATTAATAATAATAAATTATTAATTTGTATTCACCTGTGTTTAGAGTTTTTTTTGTTTTATATTTTACTTCGGAAAAAGAGACTTTATATATATACAAATATTCTTACCTGAACTATCTCGATCGTGTCGCCCGTCTTCTCCAGTGGTTTTTATGTATCAAAGCAAAGTAACACAAGACTGCTACGCATACACACAGATATATGATGACAATTTAAACTTACACAGACTGGTATTTACAGGAAAGGCAAGAGGACTCAGATCAAGAAACTTTTCAGCAGCATACATTTTATCTTTGAGAAGACAGGTTGAGTTTGATCCATCCGTTACCAGTGATAGCACACAATGACTTACACGTTGGACATTTCTTTAAGTAAAGACAATGAAAATATTATTTTGACGTCAGTAGGATAGGAATAAAGACCGTAGAACGTATGTTTAGAACAACAGAATTTCTTATATAAACAAGACCTCTCTTAACATTTAATCTATGTGTGGTGATGTGGTGTGATATGTGGTCAAATACACTTTGAAGCACAAAGGAGTACCGCAAATGCAAATGTAAACATGGAGAACTCTCAGACTGGATCTGAATTCCAGATGAGTGACAAATTTAAAATTTTGAATACAGGATTATTCAAAGTAACTTTATGTTCTACAACGATAAAACATACAAGAATCATGCATAGATGGATGCCCAACTTCCAACGTGTCTCAGACGCTGCGAGTGAGCTATACGTTACTGATGAGTGACCAAGTTAACTATAGATAAGTCGGTTGAATTCCTCGTACCTATACTATCTACAGTGATTAACCTTACCTGAGTGATATTTCTAAGGATAGAATCCAAAGTAAGCGATTACTCTTAATCAGACTCATTTTAGATGTTGTATTAACAAACATTTTTGCTGAAGAGTGACCACATTATTTGTTGAAAGAAGTTCGTCAATACAACCTATCATTGGGTCAAATGCTGTCTGACGTGTTTCATACCGATTGTTATGCCGTTCTTGGCACACTGATTTTGACTACCGATAACTCCCTTTACCTGATCGGGATAGTTTAGGGCTCACAGTGGGTGTGACCGGTCGACAGAGGATGCTTAATCCTCCTAGGCACCTGATTCAACCCTTGATGTGTCCAGGGATCCGTGTTTGCCCAGCTATCTATTCTGTATTGCTTATAGGAGTTATGATATTGATCACTGTTCGTTATCTTCGCCTTTCATGAAAAATTTTTTTGTCAATCTGACCCATTTTGTCGTCAATGAAATTTCTATTAGTTTTAGTGGTTACAAAAACAAATTTTTTCGTATATGATTATGCATACATTGCAGATGTGCAATAAGGCTTTGAAATTTCGATTTGGAGGCAGGTAGTTCAAATAAGGTTTTAATGGGACATATCATGATACCAGTAGTGGAAATCCTTCTACAAGACAAATTTTTAAAGACATGTTAAGTCCTCCGTAACCTAACAATAATTCAAACAGAAACTTTTTTTCGGCTATATGGGAATAGACATTATTACATTGAAATTCAGTTTTATATTAACGATATTATTGCAGCGGTAGTTAGCTGTACATTTATATCAGATTTATGATATACAAATGTTCGTCTTTTAAAGATTAATGTTGCTTACTTCATTACAATGGAATCGGCAATGACCTCCAGAGAGATATTAGGAAATAGGTGTTACTTTTGGGATTAATGAAAGAAATAAAGGGAAGGAAATTCCCAGCTGTTGGCAAATGATATTTATCAACATTTCTGCGCACATTGGTCCTAACTGCATATAATGTATGTGGAAATGGTTATCTTTACAATTTGTATATATATCAAATGAAAGAAAAAATGGACATTGGAAATTTGAAGATACACTAGTGCATATCATCAATTTGTCAATCGCATATGTAGATACCATATGAACAGTTTAAAGTCTTTGGCGAAAACGACTTTCAGCTAAAATAAATATACTGCATAATATCTAATGATATCGGTTAAAGTATTTTAAAATAGTTGGACGACATGTTAAATAAAATCCAAGCTAAACAAGCAAAAACACAATACATCTACAACCATACCGGCACAATGTATCTGGTGTTGATTTCTCCACTGGATGTTTTCGATTGCACGGGTCTACATATCTTATTAGACCGTTAAGGGTGGTCAGTCTAGGGTCAGTACATGGGGATATGATGCCTACAAATAAAATCAATCAAGTTTGTAATGTTATATAAGTGTGAAGACAATAATTGTTTGAAAACTCCAATCTCACTCAGTGAATGGCACTTTCTATAGTATTGAAATTCAATATCTTCTGTTAATATGTTGTTCTTGAAACTCAAACCTATGCAAGGTGTTCAAGACCATAGCAGTGAAAATCCTTTATTGTTCAAAGACATGTCACGACACGGGACCTTGGTTAAGGCCAAATTATGTGTGACCGGTCACCAGAGGATACTTACTCCTCATAAACTGCTGCATTTAATGCATTTATTTGAAAATTATTTAGTTTAATTAGGTACTATATGACGTCAACGTTAGGCAAGGAAATAGCAGAATTGTCAGTTTCATACATTACTATAAAAGTGATTACTTGCATGTGGGGGAAATTTACAATAATTACGTCACGTAGTAGGCACGTAAATTTCCCACACGCGTATAGTTATAAATAGTTGATATCATATGTATTATTTGCAGTTACCACATATTTTCTCCCCACGTGTAATGTTCGACATGTAAAAACGCGTACCTATCCCACTTTTACAGTAACTGTTCTTCCGTTGAATGAGACTTAACAACCCTTTCGGTATAAAAGTTTTGAAATGCTGACAAATATGGAGCTAAATATGGCTTTCATGTTCCACACAGCATTATAATCATTCAAACACCTCAAAAGAATAGATAAGACTTTATACTATACTCAGAACTTACATTCAGAAATAGATTTCCTTGTCAACATTTCTATCGTGCTATTAAATCGCAGAGCAATTGACTTTAACTGAATCTGAGGACATTGAACACCGGCGGAATTCTCAACACGATTCTTTAGACACTTCACGAGGCTCCATATGTACCTTTAAAAAAACCAACAACCGTTACATCATCAGAATATCTTGCTTCTAGCTTATCAACACACACACACGCACGCAAACACTTACAAATGTACATACACACACACGCGCGCGCATATATATATATATATATACACACGCACACACACACGCACACACATTGTTCAATACAAAAGCCTCAGAGCAGCGCAGTAAAGAAGAGAAGATAACAAACATTGATCAATCTAAAAAAAAATATGGAGAATAGAAAATTAAGAGAAGGGCAAACATGAACATTTGGCATTACCAAATGTGGAATAAGGTGCTTTGTAGGAGTGAGCATCACCTGTTGACCTGTTGACCATCACAACCGCCGTGAGCCATATATCGTGATCAATATATTTTGATATGTACGAGTGAGCATTTCATTAGCTCACCTGAACCGAAGATTCAAGTGAGCTTTGCTGATCACATTTTGTCCGTCGTCCGTCTGTCTGTCTGTAAACTTTTCACATTTTCGACTTCTTCTCCAGAACCACTGGGCCAATCTCAACCAAACATAGCCAAAAGCATCCTTGGGTGAAGGGCTTTCAAATTTTTCAAATGAAGGGCCATGTCTCTTTCAAAGGGGAGATAATCACAAAAATAGGGTGGTGTCATTTAAAAATCTTCTTCTCAAGAACAACTAAGCCAGAAGAGCTGAAATTTACCTGAAAGCTCTCTGACATATTGCAGATTTAAGTTTTTCAAATCATGGGCTCCGGGGGTTGGATGGGGCCCCAAGGGGGATCAACGTTTTACACACAAATATATAGGGAAAAACTTTAAAACTATTCTTTTCAAGAACCACTGAGCCAGAAAAGCTGATTTTTACATGAAAACTTTCTGACATAGTGCAGATTCAAATTTGTTCAAATCATGGGCCCCGGTGGTTGGATGGGGCCACAATAGGGGATCAAAGTTTTACATACAAATATATAGGAAAAATCTTTAAAAATCTTCTTCTCGAGAACCACTGAGCCAGAAAAGTTGATTTTTACATGAAAACTTTTTGACATAGTGTAGATTCAAGTTTGTTCAAATCATGGCCCCCGGAGGTAGGATGGGGCCACAAGGGGGGGGTCAAAGCTTTACATACAAATATATAGGGAAAAACTTTAAAAATCTTCTCCTCAAGAACCACTAAGCCAGAAAAGCTGAGATTTACATGACAACTTCCTGACATAATGCAGATTCAAGTTTGTTCAAATCATGGACCCCGGGGGGTGGATGGGGCCACAAGGGGGATCAAAGTTTTACATACAAATATACAGGAAAAATCTTTTAAAATCTTCTTCTCAAAAACCACTGAGCCAGAAAAGCTGATTTTTACATGAAAACTTTTTGACATAGTGTAGATTCAAGTTTGTTCAAATCATGGCCCCCGGAGGTAGGATGGGGCCACAAGGGGGTGGGCGTCAAAGCTTTACATACAAATATATAGGGAAAAACTTTAAAAATCTTCTTCTCAAGAACCGCTAAGCCAGAAAAGCTGAGATTTACATGACAACTTCCTGACATAATGCAGATTCAAGTTTGTTCAAATCATGGACCCCGGGGGGTGGATGGGGGCACAAGGGGGGATCAAAGTTTTACATACAAATATATAGGAAAAATCTTTTAAAATCTTCTTCTCAAAAACCACTGAGCCAGAAAAGCTGATTTTTACATGAAAACTTTCTGACATAGTGCAGATTCAAGTTTGTTCAAATCATGGCCCCCGGGGGTAGGATGGGGCCACAAGGGGGATCAAAGTTTTACATACAAATATATAGTTAAAATCTTCTCAATAACAACTGAGTCAGAAAAGCTGATATTTACAAGAAAACTTTCTGACATAGTGCAGATTCAAGTTTGTTCAAATCATGCCCCCCCGGGGGAGGGGGGGAGGATGGGGCCACACAAGTGGGAAGGGGTCAAAGTTTTACATACAAATATAGGAAAAAGCTTTAAAAATCTTCTTCTCAAGAACCATTGGGCCAAAGAAGTTGACATTTACATGAAAGCTTTCTGACGTAGTGTAGATTCAAGTTTGCAAAAATCTTGGCCTCCAGGGGTAGTTGGGGCCATAATAGGGACTAATGCTTTACATGCAAATATATATGGAAAGTCTTCAGATATGGGCCAAGGTGACTCAGGTGAGCGATGTGGCCCATGGGCCTCTTGTTATTAATGAAATGAAGATTTTATTATTCCTATGTGGTAATATCTGGTTATTTTCGATGACTATATTAAAACATAAAGCTTTGATACAAAGACTAGCACTGATTCTACTGTTTAATTATTTCGATTTTATGACTCACATAAATTGACGAGACTCTATTTTCACGAACTTGCTTTATCGCATTAACGTCGAGGGAAAATTTACGATAATTCATTTTTCATCAATAATTCTGTATGCATAAATCATATCAAAACCCCAATTTTCGCGTCAAAACAACCTCGCCAAGTTATGAAGATATTTTGAAATCCTTGTCTTAATTTGTATCCTACTCTCTACAAGCCGTTGATAAACACTTACTTGCAGTAATCTGTATTATTGGATGTGTCAGACAGACAGCTGGAGGTGATATCTGTGTTATAGTAGGATTGGTTGAGACAAGGCGTGTCTGAAATCAAAGATATGTTAGTGCCTGGTCAACTGTCTAGGTAACCTACTACTGTTATATCAAAGGACTGATGGACTACATATGGAAAAAGAAAGTAATAGAGAAAAAGAATCTGTCGAAGGTTGAATCAAACAGATTGTGATTTTAATAAAAGTACACATTTCTATTATTTCAAAATCGGTTTTGGTATATATTATTTCTTTTCCTTTTGGTATTCTTTGACAATCCACGATTTTTCATGAAATTGTAATATTGCATTGTATAGCGGGTTAAACACTGTAACTTACAATAAAACACAGACAGACAGTATAAAAATATTCCGTCAATTACCATTAATCAGAAAGCGGTATAAAAGAAAATTAGTTCATGTATCATATAATATACTTCTAATATAACAAACTATACTGGCGGAAAAAAGAAATTGTGCATTACTTAATATATGAAAAAATAATTTAAAAATTAACAATGAACAAATTTTATTTTTTGTAATATTGTTAACAAATGTATTCGTTACAACATTTCACAATCCATTAATGTTAACGTCGAATAACGTCAATTTCAACACACTCGAACGACACTGGAATGCGAACTTGAATTAACAGTTAATAACGCATATGACCACCATTTGCATCCACGGATGCTTGCCAACGGCGCCTCATTCATGCCACTAAAGTGTTCAGAAATGCTTGAGGGATGTTGTTCCAGATGTTGGTTAAAGCCTGACTTAAATCAACCAATGTCACTGGCGTTGACGTCGTTCCATTTCATCCCAGACGTGCTCGATCGGCGATAAACCGGGGGAAACAACTGGTCAAGGCACGACATCGACATTATGTTGAACAAAAAAGTCTCTGACTACACGTGCAACATGTGGCCTTGCGTTGTCTTGCTGCAGAGTGAAGTGATTTTGCTGTCTCTGTATGAAGGAAATCACATGGCGCTGAATAAATTCGTCTCGATAACGTACGCCAATGAGATTTTCATTGAAAATTTGTAGAGGAGTCCTTCCACGTGCTGTTATTTCATCCCACACAATAACGCTACCGCCACCGAATTGTCGACGTTGCATAACACAAGAGTCTTGTTACCGCTCCCCAACGAGAAGATACACTCTACAACGGCCGTCACTGCTATCCAAATGAAATCTGGATTCATCATTGAACGGAATATTTGCCCAGTCCTGTATTCTGAATCACAGATGTCGTCTGCACCATGCTAGTCTAGCAATACGATGACGTTGAAGCAGTATTGGGTGCACCGCTGGACGTCATGGTCTGATGTTGTGCTTGCACAGACGATTACACACAGTTCTTAGACTGATTGGTCGAAGTCCAGGAATGCTACGAGCAGTTGAATTTGCTGTCTGGAAACGAATTCTCAGGTGCGCAAGTCTAATGTGGTTGTCCTGTCGACGCGACATCACACGAGGACGCCCAGAACGTGGTCGATCCCGAATGTTACCAGATTGTTGGAAACGTCTCCATAATGACTGGATGGTGTTCCGATGAACCCCAAAGTGTTTTTCTACGATATTTTGTACCATTCCAGCTTGAAGCATCCCAACAGCACAGCACGATTTCGTTGGTCATCGCTGAGTCGTGCCATGACAGAAAGGTAAATTCTTTCAAAATTAAGTGCTTTCCTTAACGAATAGTGTCCAAACAAATATTTTACACTTCTTACTCCAAACAGTATTGGCCAGTAAAACTCGTGCGTGCGAACACTTCAATAAACAACATGTGTTCACTAACCATAAACAAGTCCGTGCATCTGAGTCGGGTACTATCCGATATTGTTAAAGAACATCACCTTTATCGATTGTTTAGATTTTATAAATATAAACAATAAATATAGAAAAATTATACTAAATTTTATGATGCACAGTTTCTTTTTTCCGCTAGTATATATAATATATCGAGATATATGAATACGTTGTAAGAAGAATAACATGTTTTGATACGTTATTTCAACTGAATATTAAGACCTTAGAGAAATGATCAATCGTCTTTGTGTGAATTAACTGAGAATATCACCATCTTTTGTGAACTGACCACAAACGTCCACGCCACACAGTTCCCAACGAACATTTGGATCATTGGTAAAACACCATGGCTCCTCTCTATCAAAGTTTCTGCAGTAGTTATCTTGTGCAAGTCTTAAAAGATCATAGTTATGCGCATGTGGAGTCTGTGTCTGCCACTTTTGGCATGATCGTCCGGATTCTGTTATGTTTCTGTATCCTCTGTATAACACTCCTGGCAGTCGACAATCGGTCATCCTGGACTTTCCTTATGATGTAAGAAAAATTATCTTCGTTAGGTAAAGGTTACGATCATCTCTCATCTTGTGAAGAGGAGTGCAGCTGATCGGAAGCCTTCACCGGCAAAGAAGTAAGAAATAAATGGTTTTCAAATCAAAGCTTTCTGAAGAATCCATGTTGATGAATCATGCTCTTTTGTTATGTGATACATGCAGATCTGAATTGATGGGTGAGGCTGATTTGCTACCTAAGTGCATATTCCTTTGCTATGCATTAACATAAATTCCAGCGTTACCTGAAGTGTCTGTATTGATGTTAGTTGAGGTTATCGTAGTCTTGCTTGACTTAAGTTCCTGCGTTACCTGAAGTGTCTGTATTGATGTTAGTTGTGTTTGTCGTAGTCTTGCTTGACTTAAGTTCCAGTGTTACCTGAAGTGTCTGTAATGATGTTAGTTGAGGTTATCGTGGTCTTGCTTGACTTAAGTTCCAGCGTTACCTGAAGTGTCTGTATTGATGTTAGTTGTAGTTATCGTAGTCCTGCTTGTTGTTGCAGGAAACTCTGATAGAATCGCCACTCCCTCTCCTACGATATGAGAAAAGAAAAGGAAACGAGTGAGAAACGATAAGCCCAAGGAAATGGCGAACTTTCTTTTATTTCAACCAACAGGTTTCCAATATGTTGCTCAATTCTATATAAAGGATCAAAATATGTAATTCTGTGGAATTAATAGTTTTCAAAAATAGCTGCCTAAAGAATCCATGTTGATGGGTTATGTTTATTTGTTACATGATAAATCTGAGTTGATGGGTGACTCTGATTTTCTACTTAAGTGCCTGTTCCTTTGCAATGCTTTGACTTAAGATCCAGCGTTACCTGAAGTGTCTGTTTTGATGTTAGTTGAGGTTATCGTAGTCCTGCTTGACTTAAGTTCCAGCGTTACCTGAAGTGTCTGTATTGATGTTAGTTGTGCTTGCCGTAGTCCTGCTAGACTTAAGTTCCAGCGTTACCTGAAGTGTCTGTATTGATGTTAGTTGTGTTTGTCGTAGTCCTGCTTGACTTAAGTTCCAGCGTTACCTGAAGTGTCTGTATTGATGTTAGTTGTGCTTGTCGTAGTCCTGTTTGTTGTTGCAGGAAATTCTGATAGAATCGCCACTCCCTCTCCTACGATATGAGAAAAGAGAAGGCAACGAGTGAGAAACGATAAGCCCAAGGAAATGGCGAACTTTCTTTCATTTAAATCAACAGGTATGCAATATGTTGCTCAATTCTATATTAACAATCAAAATATGTAATTCTGTGGAATTGATAGTTTTCAAAAATAGCTGCCTAAAGAATCCATGTTGATGGTTTATGCTTATTTATTACATGATAGATCTGAGTTGATGGATGACTCTGATTTTCTACCTAAGTGTCTGTTTCTTTGTTACTTGTTGGTTTATGCTCCAGCGTTACCTGAAGTGTCTGTATTGATGCTAGTTGTTGTTATCGTGGTCCTGCTTAATGTTACTGGAAACTCTGGTGGAAACGTTACTCCCTCCTCTGCAATTAAAGAGAACCGATAAGTTTGAAGAAATGGCGAGTTTTCATTCATTTAAATCAACAGGTATACAACTTTTACTTGTTAGATTTAGAGTAATGTGAATTTTTGATGAAGTGTATTTTTCATTTCTACATTGAAGGAGAATTATGAAAGGAAAAATAAAAACTGGGATCGCGATGTTTGTTATTGACTTACTGTGTTTTCAACATGACCTTTTTGCACTTAAAATTTACTCAAGATTTGTTCAATTAAACTTTATTTGTTGGTGTCAACACAACATAAGCAACACAAATCAATCATTACATATGATACATACATAACCATGTCTCCTAATAATACATATTAAAACTGAAGTGTAATGCAAGTGATGGAATAAATAATGACCTTTTTGCAATTGGTATGCGATAGATTGATTGTATATTGTTTACCATCCCGGACTCTCGAATATTTGTCACTCATGTGGAAATGTCACCATTGCCGGTAAAGGGCTGTAAAATTTAAGCCCATTCTCGGCGCTTACGTCCTCTTAGCAGGGAGGGAACTTTTTCGTGCCACACCTGCCGTGACACGGGGCCTCGATTTTTGCGGTCTCATCCGAAGGACCGAAAAAATCATGATGAAAGGTAAAGGTAAGGAAAAATGATCAAATCTAATAAATAAGAAATTCATCAATAAAAAATTGATAATTTATGCAATAAAAACAATAATATCCTTATATCAAATTTGAGAGTTTAAAGGGACATATAGTCTCATCTGATTCGACACTCAAGAGCTTGTTCTGAGTATGATCAGTTTCTAAATCACGTATGGAATCAGTTGAAAGATATAAACACAAAATACAGGTGATATTGGAAATTGCTATACAAATATCGGAAGTTGGTGATGAAAAACCTTAAATCAACCCCTTTTTATCATATAATTGAGTCGTTATGTTGACGTTAATACAAATTTTCAATACAATATCTAAGTATGAAGCAGAATTGGACAACTTTGTGGCGTCTTTTATTTCGAGTTCACATGGATAGATCAAATCGATAAATGAATGAAAATTATTATTGATAATAGACAAAACTTCATCGATATATCTAAATGTCGCATTGAAGGCCACATCAAGAGATTTTTGTCTGCTGACGGATAAGTTACTGAATATAACCTGCTTCATGATAATATAAAAACAGGTCAGCTACGAAGTTGTGTTAAGTAGGGCCATAGAAATATGTCAGGAAAAAAACATTAATAAACAGATCAATTTTTAACAAATTCTGTAAACACAACCCTTTTATACAAAAACGATATGTATATATTATTAAGTGCATATTGATCTTCCATACATTTTTCACCTGACCGACAGCCTCTACATAAGCTGTGTATCACGTGATCAAATATCAAGATAAAATCGTACCATGTATGTATAAATCGTTCAATTGGTACGATATCCAGATATCAACATATAATAAATGAGCCAACATCGGTAATTAAGGACAGTTTCTAGTCATTTTAAACGTAGACTGAAGCGATAAACAAAATGAACGGATTCGTAGGCGTTGGAGGCAGATCACACGCCTTGATGACCCAAAAAGAAATACATTACGGTTTCTTCACGGATCACTGGATGAGGGCAGGGTTTATCTATGATCATTGTTACTTACCTAGGATTTACCTGGATCAAACTGTTGTTTATAGTTTTGATATACACAGGAAGTGCCCTAAGGGTTGTCTGCAAAGTTTCGGTAGTCATAGTGTATGTAAAATGGCTGTCACATAGTCTACCTCTTTCCAGCTCTCTTACTTTTATCCATTAACTCAATGGACAACTGTTTTAACTAAACATAAATTGTTTCAATGTGATATATGTTTTAGAATTTACTGTGCAGAGCATTGCTTGAAAACAAGGGCATGGCTTAGAACAAAACAAAAACAAAAAATGCAGGAAAATGCACGTTTTTCCTAGAAGGGTGTTTTTACACAAGCCCATGTGGTTTGATGTGTGAAATTCATAATAAACATTTATAGACGAAAGAAAATAAAATGATGTTAAAATGGCATTGTTCTGGGGACTTTTTTTTCAAAATTTGAATTTCGAGAAAATAACAGTTGTGGACAGGTCAATGCTATAAAAACTATGGTATACTGGGCTTCCTCAAGATCAAAGGAATGCCGGTAACTATTGGCTGATATTGTTATCAAAACACCTTTCTTGGGTAGCTGCAGACCACATCTCTGTAGATCTCAATCCACCTGAGATATATTGTTAAATGTTTGATTGTCAAACGGCTTACCATAGATCACTATACAAGTATAATTTGGAGGTGTTAACTTAAAATTGAGTCTTTAAGTAGTGAATGAATAAGAAATTAATAATTTGTTTTTAAACATAGGAGCCTAATGTATCCATGTTGATTGGTTATGTTCTTTTGTTCCATGAAATATCTCCGTTAATGAATTATTCTAATTTGATACCTAAGTGTCTGTTCCTTTGTTACTTGTTGGTTTATGCTCCAGTGTTACCTGAAGTGTCTGTATTGATGTTAGTTGTGCTTGTCGTAGTCCTGCTTGACTTAAGTTCCAGCGTTACCTGAAGTGTCTGTATTGATGTTAGTTGTGCTTGTCGTAGTCCTGCTTGACTTAAGTTCCAGCGTTACCTGAAGTGTCTGTATTGATGTTAGTTGTGCTTGTCGTAGTCCTGCTTGTTGGTACTGGAAACGCGGATGGAATCGTCACTACTTCTGCTGTAACTAAAGAGGAAAGATTAGTTTGAAGAAATAGCGAATTGTCATTCATTTAAATCAACAATTGTACCATTAGTTACTTAATTCGATAAATAAATCAACATATGTGCTGACCCCAAATTCACTTATGTGGATGTTTTGAAGAGTAATCTAAAGAGAATTGTTTAAATGACATAAATAAAGTATTGATTCGCACGAGATCTGAATGCATGTGAATGCATGTAAATTTGTTTGACCACATTTGAGAACCAACAAAACGTTAATTCAGTAGTCTTTGTGTGATCCTGATATATTACAAGTTCATCATCAGAGTGTGATCAATCTAATACACTGATGAATCAATATGTGGCTCTGAAATTCGCTGAGATAGGTCCTCGTATTCTTAGAACATTTATCTGCCTTAGTCGTAGAGTATATGATATTTGGTTGAGGTTTAGGACGTAACATGATGAACCTACTCGATCTATATGCATTTAGTACATCTAATTGATTCGTCTTGCATTTCCGCTGATTGATCGATGAATACGTCAGCCACGATTGTTTTGTTTTTTGCTCTGCCTTTGGGAATATAATTTGGTCAAATTTCACAATATTTTCGTTGTATCCTTGGGATTTGCAGTAACATATTTGCAGAATAAATTAAAATTAATTTTCTAAAGTCAACTGACCTCCAGAAGATGTTTAAAATGTAACATTGACACTGGTAAGTATTTTCTTATTTTGTATGGAACCATTTTCTTAATGAAAAACATTAATGAATTGTTATATGTCTGGAATATGGAGGTCAGAGGGACAGTTTCTATTTTAGAATATTATCTAAACATTTTTTGAAATGAATCTTTCTCTGCCCTAGTTGTAGAATGCGTGATGTTTGCTTGGGTTTGGACATAACATGATGGACCTACCGGTCAACAGGGGATGCTTACTCCTCCTAGGCACCTGATCCCACCTCTGGTGTGTCCAGGGGTCCGTGTTTGCCCAACTATCTATTTTGTATTGCTTGTAGGAGTTATGAGATTGATCACTGTTCGTTATCTTCACCTTGCATATACATGTAAAGCCCAACATAAATGAATAGTTTATGATGACCCCGGCTACCATTTGTGTTTAGTTCTTCTTTACGACTTTAATCATGTCAGGTTTCGCAGCATTTGTTGCATCCTTATGTTTTACAGTAATAGATTTGCAAAGTAAAATAATATATTTTGAAGGCAACTGACCTCCAGAAGATGCTTAGAAGTAAACATGACACCGCACACAAGTATGTCAAACAACCAAATATCCATTTACTAGGCAAGTTATTTACATTGAATACCTTTACTGAAGTAGTTTATTTATTTTGGTATATGCAAGGTGAAGATAACGAACAGTGATCAATCTCATACCTCCTACAAGCAATACAAAATAGATAGTTGGGCAAACACGGACCCCTGGACACACCAGAGGTGGGATCAGGTGCCTAGGAGGAGTAAGCATCCCCTGTTGACCGGTCACACCCGCCGTGAGCCCCATATCCTGATCAGGTAAACGGAGTTATCCGCAGTCAAAATCAGTGTGCCACGAACGGCTTAACAATCGGTATGAAACACGTCAGACAGCATTTGACCCAATGCGAGGTTGTATTGACGAACTAGATCGTTATAACGACCATAGAATTTGCGAAATGCTGACTTCAATCGAGACTGTTGAAATCCCTGTACCATCAACTTGTTTGTCAGTAGCTTACCTCGATTTAAAAACTGACTATACCCAGAACAAGCTCTTGCATATCGAATCAGTTGAGATATATAAACACCATATAAAATATTAACTAGAATATGAGCTAGAAATATGGAAATTTCATTCATTATAATCAGTTGTATTTCACATATATAATAGAACTCTAGATAGATGAATCTGTTTCTAAGGGTATATAGCATGTGGAAGAACAGAATGCATACCGTGTTTATAACTGTTTCTATGGAAACTCATAAAATGCAAAGAAAACGTGATAAAATAAAACTATTGATATCATTAATTATCTAATGGAAATATGTTCTTGTAATAGTTCAAATAAACCAGATAAAAAACAACGAATCCCAAATTTATCTGAGGATTTCTTCCGTTGGCCATTACAATATTACCTGTCCAAGACAGTTCATCAGTCTTCAAGACAAAATGAAACAAAGAAACACATTCGCAGAATAGGTCCGCCTGTTCTAGAAAATCTCAGACTCTTTTGTCACTTAATGATCAACTCTTTTTTTTGCGGAAACGTCAGCTAAAAATAGTAAGATAATCTTTACCAAAATAAAAATCAATCAATAAAACACTTTGATCGGCCTTTCTTCATCTCTACTTTTACCATCACTTCTACTACCATTACCATAATTTCTACCACTACCTCTATCACTTCTATAACTGCTCTACCACCACCACCACCACGAAACATTATCATCACTATCATTATCACTACCGCCATTACTATCATTACCACCATGAAACACTATCACCATTATTACTACCACTAACACCACACATCTACTGCCTTACTTTTAGTACCTCTACTACTACCACTGCTACTATTACTATTACTCTACTTCTACTACTGCTATCCCATGGGGATTCGGGTTAGAGTAGGTCTTCAGTACCCCTTGTTTGTCGTAGAGGGCGACTAAATGGGTCGGTCCTTCGGATAAGACCGCAAAAACCGAGTTCCCGTGCCCCAGCAGGTGTGGCACGATAAAGATCGCTCGCTGCTCAAAGGTCATAAGCGCCGAGCATAGGTATACATTTTGCAGCCATTCACCAGCAGTGGTAACGTCTCCATATGAGTGAAATATTCTCGAGAGGAACGTTAAACAACATTCATTCAATCAATCTACTACTACTACTACTACTACTACTACTACTACTACTACCACCAGTACTACTACTACTACAACAACAACTACTACTACCAGCACTACTACTACTACAACAACTACTACTACTACCAGCACTACTACTACTACTATTAAAACAACAACTACTACTACTACCACCACCACCACTAGTAGTAGTACAACAACAACAACTACTACTACTACTATTACCAGCACTACTACTACTACTACAACTACAACTACTACTACTACCAGCACTACTACTACAACTACTACTACTACCAGCACTACTACTACTACTACTACTACTGCTACTACCACCACCACCACTACTAGTAGTACTACTACAACCACAACAACAACAACTACTACTACTACTACTACTACCAGCACTACTACTACTACAACAACTACTAATACTACCAGCACTACTACTACTACTACAACTACTACTACTATCACCACCACCACTACTACTACTACTACTACTACTACTACTACTACTACAACTACTACTACTACAACCACCACCACCACTACTACTAATACTACTACAACAGCTACTACTACTACCACCACCACCACCGCTAATACTACTACTACTACTACTATCACCACCACCACCACCACCACTACTACTACTACTACTACTACTACAACTACTACTACCACCTCCACCACCACCACCACCACTACTACTACTACTACTACTACAACTACTACTACTATCACCACCACCACTACTACTACTACTACTACTACTACCACCACCACCACCACCACCACCACCACCACTACTACTACTACTACTACTACCAGCACTACTACTACTACCACCACCACCACTACTTCTACTACTACTACTACTACTACCACGACCGCACTATTGTCATTTCTACTTTTTATCATTATCAATATTACTACTCGTACTTTCAGATCCCAAAAATAAAAACATAACTTACGGATGGCAACAGCTTTGTCTGAGGACGGTGTAGTATCTTGATCTATAATCAATAAAGAATAGATGTGATGTATTTACTACTAAACCTGTCCCGTCAAACCGTTACAATTGTAAATAACTTTGACCCCATTATCTACAAGGAACTTGCTCTGGGGCCATAATATGTAGACGATCTCACTTTTCATGAAAACGAAATATAAACAACAGTTTCATAACTCCTACAAGGAATACAAAACAGAGAGTTGGGCAAACACCCATCCCTGGATATACCAGGGGCACAGGGGCTAAGCCCGTTTTGGGCCCGAACTCTGTGATACCATAAATATAGAAAGGGGTCTAACTCGGACACAGATAAAAAAAACTAACCACTCGCTTCAAATGCCTAAAAAATCTTAAACTGTGACCAGGGGTGGGATCTCACTTTTCGATATATTTTCCATCTGTAAAATTGACACTAACATCAAACGTGAGCTTGTCTGAGTTTTATTAACCCGAAGTCTGTACACTAACTAGTACCGACATTCTGACGACACCGTGAGAGTATGCATTCAATGGAGTAAAAATGCTCCACTGTACACAATCGATGAAATTCCGAAAAAAATACGCTTTTTTGTGTGCTTTACAAGACATATTTGTAATGTCATATATTGTCATTCAAATATTGATTGTTATAATGCTTTTAATTAGTTGGAGACAGGTATTTACCTACTAGGTATATATGTAGCTATGGATCATTTACAAAATACCCCAAAACAGAGAGTGTAATACCTGAATTCACTGCAAGAACTGTGTTATTTTCTTGAGGCTGAGAAGGTTCGGAAAAGAAGCTCGATATACCTAGTAAAATATATAATATCAAATCTTATAAGAAGTTTACATGATCCTGAAAATAAATTATATAAATGATTTAATGACAGTTGTTAGCTGTACCTATGTTTACCTGCTAATATATATATATATATCCCTGAAGCGTACTACTATACCATTTGATTTGTTCCGTTACCGTTCCGTTCAAACCGTCAGCGTTGTCGACGTTCTGTTCCCAGGCCAAAGCGTTCCGTTAACGGTTTAACGGTCTATATATACTGTAATGCACAGATGTATGAACCCTTGAATAAAGGTTACAACTTCAGAAATTTATGTAACAATATTCTATTATCACCTGCAAATGTTGTTCATATCTCTCAACTGATTCCATACACAAGAGCTTATTCTGCGTGTGGCAAGTTTTTAAATCAAGTTGTTGGTGCAGGGGTTTGTACAGTCTCGTTTAAAGTCAGCATTTCGAAAATTATATGGTTATTATCAAGATCTAGTTTGCCAATATAACCTATCATTGGGTCAAATGCTGTCTGACATGTTTCATACCGATTGTTAGGCCGTTCTTGACATACTGATTTTGACTACGGATAACTCCGTATACCTGATCAACATATAGGGCCTACGGCGGAGGTGACCGGTCGACAGGGATTGCTTACTCCTCCTTGGCACCTTATCTCACCTATGGTGTTCAGGGGTCATTGTTTGCCCAACTATCTATTTTGAATTGCTTATAGGAGCTATGAGATTGGTCACTGCTTGTTATCTTCACGTTTCATGCGATACATGTGCATTCAATTTCTCTTTAGAATTACCTGTGTATTAAGTAATAAAAATCCCATTTTTGAGTAGAAGGTGAGAAAGTTATATTGCATAACAGCAAAATCGGACCTATCCTGAAATGCCGCAATTCGAATTTAACCTTTTTAAAGTGTGATGTTGTTTTCTATTGATTACAATACATCACAATGTGCATATATGTGTATGTATATACATGTGTATGTCAGATTTTTATATCCAATCCCCTGGCACGCTAGGTGAGGATTATAAGGGGTTTCTGCGGAGACTTTACCCCGTAATATCAATGTGTACGTTGAAATTAAAGACTGGTTTGAAAAAAGCGTTCCGTTCTTGATAAGTATGATTCCGTTCTCGATGAGAAACGTTCCGTTCAAACCGTTCCACGTTCTTTTCCTAAACAAAACCGTTATATCCAAACCGCTCGGAGTTCATCAACCATTTCATTGGTGCAGTAGTATGCGTCAGGGTATATATATATATATATATATATATATATATATATATATATATATATATATATATATATGATTGTCATTACAAAATAATTATAATGATAATTCAATAATATTATAAACTTACAAGGACTGATATTGAGAGGAACATGACGCGCAACCTTTCGCAAAAGATAAATCTTATCTTCGACTAGACATGTTGAGTTTGATTTATCGTTTACCAGCGATATTATGCAATTGCTTACTCGCTGTACGTTTCTGAAAGTAAACACAATGAAAATATTATTGAGACATCAGCAACATTAGAAACATTAGAATAAAGATTGTAGAACGTTTGTCTAGAACACTAGATGTAGTTACAAAAACAAGAACTCTCTAAACATTTAATCCATTAGTGGTGAAGTGGTGTGGTATGTGATTGAATACACTTTGAAGCACAAAGGAATACCGCAAATTCAAGTGTAAGCATACAAGAACTACACGGCTGGATTTGACCGAATATTTTTCGGATGAGTGACAAATCCAAAATTCTTGAAGAAAGGAGTATTCCAAAGTAACTTATTAAGTTATTTTCTAGGACAAAAATACAATATTTATGCATAAATGGATGTACAACTTCCAAATGAGCTATATTTTACTGAAGAGTGACGAAGTTAGATAATGACAAGTCGGTTGAATTCTTGGCACCTATACAGTCTACAGTGATGAACCTTATATGACATATACTTCTAAGGATATATTTCAATGAAAGTGATTGCTGTCAATCAGATTAATTTTCAGGAGTGACCATTTTAAGAGGTAGAACAACAAATATTTTAGTACATGATTAGGTATATCTTACAGAGGTAGGTTATGAAATTTTCATTTGGGGCCAAGCAGCTCAGATAAGGTTAAAGATGGACAAATTATATAAGTAAATCCCCCTCTACAACTCAGAGTAGATTGATTGTGTTTAGCTGGTAGGTGTGCAATAGAATTTAAAAGAAGATAAGATTGTAGAGACATCTTCAATCCTCAGTAACTTAACTTTAATTCAAACATAAACATTTTTGTTGTCGTTTTTTACTATATATAAATAGACATCATTGCAATGAAAATTAAGTTTTATATCTAAGATTTTATTTTTCTTGTGATTAGATGTTGTTTATTGGCATTTATAGGGTTAGGATTTTACAAACCCCTATATTCCAACCTAACCAGTGAATATGGGGTATTTGATAGGTAAAACAATATGTATGCAACAAGCCCTCACAAATAAAGAAAGAAGAAAAGAGGACAGAACAGTATGCAAATAAATGTTACAATACTCTGGCTACATAATTCTTATATAAAAAGTAGGCCAAGATTTAAAGGTATAGGAAAGTCATATAATGACAGTCTTTGCATATAATTTACTAAATTGTGTACTTGACAATATTCATGCATATAGCATTATAAATTCATAACATTATATTATTGTATTAAGATATTATTGCAGCAGAATGTGTACATTTATGTCAGATGTATGATATACAATGAGTTCGCATTTTTGAGACATTTCATGACAATTGAACAGGAAATTATTTCCAGAGACGTATTTTGGAAATGAGTGTTGCTTTTGGAATTAATGATTAAATCATTTTTCAAAAGGCAAGAAAAAAAGAGGGCCTCCGTGGCCGAGTGGTTCGAGCATCATGCTCAAATTCACACGGCCTCTCATCTCTGTCGGCGCGGGTTCGAATCCTGCTCGCGCCGGGAAAGTTTCGCAGTTTACTTTGGGAAGGTCTGTGGTCTCTTCTCAGGTACATTGTATTTGGGTTCTCTCTTCCACCAATAAAAACTGAGCGCCACCAGATGACTGAAAATTGTGGAGTGCGGCGGAAAACATCAATCAATCTATCAATCAATCAAAAGGCAAAGAAATGATTTCGATAGTACCAATTTGAAAATGTGAATCGGGAAAAGATGTTGGACAAAAATGGTTAATATATATAACAAACTAATTTTTTTATGCAAATGCATAAGGTATTATCATTTCTGAAATTTTCTTTGTGTGTGTGTGTATGTATATATATATATATATATATATATATATATATATATATATATATATATATATATTTATATATATATACAGTCAAAACTGCCATAGCGACCCACTGTATTAAGCGACTCACTGTCGTATGTGACCAGAAAAAGTTCCCCCCAAGACGTTACTCTATATATTGTACCTGTATTAAACGACCACCTGTCTGACTCGACCAACGACCATGATTTTTACAACCTTTTCGTGTATTTTCACAAAATTTTACCTCTATTTAACGGCTGTACCTTTTTCGATTACAACGTGATTACTACTTTCGATTTCAGTTGAGCCGACTATTCTGGGAATTATCGCCCCTAACACTTTCGTTTTGATACGCACAGTTTGGCGATGATCTTGTTTAGTCGGCCCTCTGAATAAATTATTATACCTAAGCTGTCAACATGCAGTGTCGTGTGTGGTTAATTAATAAAACCCGAGTTGATGTTTATTTAACAAAATCAAGGATCAGGGAATCAAGACCGGTGTATTTGAAGGTGTGAATTTCGACAAACTTTAAGAAGAGCCGGGAAGGCTAGATCGGAAATGAAAATCTACCACTTGTTATACCATTATGTTCAACAGAGTAAACATTTGCCCCATTGTGATATAAATCAGGTAAATATTGTGCTTAGGACTGAAATTTTAAACGGAGTATTCGCAGTTTTTCCTGCATGCGATACTAGAGATTTCCAGAATAATGACCGGAACTAGCGGCTCACTTCGACATGTCCCGAGTATTTGACACGTCCGAGTTCAAGAAAATTGCCTGCATTAATTCTAAGCTTAAAAGATTTGTTGTGTATGTACAATGGATATTGTGATTTATTTAATGTTTCTCAAATTGAATAACATTTTTCCAGCATGTATTGTACAAAAGGAGACGCAACACTTCACCATTTGCTTTCTTACCACAAGCATTGCATTTTTTAGTTACACTGTACAAGTAGGCTATACATAAATACCCTTTACAACAAAGTGTTTATAAGTTTTAAAAAAAAAATTACATGCAGTTCATAAATAATTTTTAAATCCCATGTAGATGTGTAATATGAAATGCATGCAAAGTTATCATTTTTAAATAGATTAAATGTAATTTTTGATGAATAAAAAATTATGATACAACACATCATATTCTAGATTTTTAACTAGTGTATAATTAATTTTATTTTACAACTATTAAAACCGTACTTGATATTCTTAATGATAAATTCCAAATCCATGTAGTAATTTTCTCCATTGTACAAATTATTTACGATATTTTATCCATTAACTGCGGAAAATAGGCAACCTGTATTAAGAGACCACCTGTCATATGTGACCTTTTTTCCATTCTCCGTTGGACGGTCTCTTAATACAGGTTTGACTGTATATATATATATATATATATATATATATATATATATATATATATATACACTCTACTTTCATTTCTGTCGGAGTTCCTAGCTGTTAACATATAATATTTATCAAGATTTATACACGCATTATTCACAACTGCATGACCTGCATGTGGAAATGTCTACCATTACAATTTGTATATATATCAAAGACATTGGAACTGTAGATATACACCTGCACACACCATTCATTTATCAATTATATATCTAAAATCTTGTGAACGTTTTACATTTGACGGTGTATTATTTTCGAATCCGCTAAAATAAATATACATTGTATTGCAAACTAGCTATTGTTAAAGTATTTATTATTGGGAGACACGTTAAATCAAATTCAAGCTAAACAAGCAAAAAGAGAATACATCTACAACCATACCGGCACAGTGTATCAGGAGTTGATTTTTCCACTGGGGTTTCATGATTGCACAGGTATGCATATCTTAGTAGAGTGATATCGGTGGTCAGTCTAGGGTCAGTACATGGGGATATGATACCTACAAATAAAATCGATCACGTTTGTAATGTTATCAATGTGTGAAGAAGACAATGACTGTTTAAAAATTCCAATTTATATCAGTCAATGACACGTTCTGTTGTATTGATGTTTGCTATCGTGTGTTAATGTGCAGTTGTTGAAATGTAGGCATACATAAGGTGTTCAGGACAGCAGCAGTGCACAATCTTTATTGTTTCAACGCCTGGCACAACACGTGACCTCGATAAAGATCAAATCACATGTGACCGGTCAACAGAGGATACTTACTCCTCATAGGCTGTTTATTCCACCACTGGAATGCACAGGGCTCCGTGTTTGCCAAACTATTAATTTTGTAATCTTTATAGCATTAATGAGATTAACCACAATTCGTTATTTTCATTTGTTTATTATGTAGACATTGTAAATTCAAATATTGTATTTCATACATAATACGAATGATGCAGGAAACATGTTTTTCACATCTGATCGTATTATCAAAATTGATTTGACTGCGTCTACAGATGTTACCCGCTATTTCATCCCTTACTTCACAGTACATTGATAATACTTCCAAACGAGGTCTCAATCAATGATTTTTATTGTAAGGTGATCAATCTCATAAATTTTATAAGCAATACAAAATAGAGAGTTGGACAAACACGGACCATGGATATACCAGAGGTGGGATCAGGTAGACAAATTCCAACCTAATGTATGCGTTCGAATTTATACTAATGATAGCCAAAAAATGTTCACACTGCAATTGACCAGTGGTAGGGCGCCTCGCCACCGGGGGATGCACCTTGATCATTTCTGTTCCAAAACGTAAAAATAGGCAGTGACTGTAGCTTCCTTAGAAGCGAGTCTCGAGTTTTCCTGTTATGCAGTAAACAAGGTCCCTCGTTGTGAAAGGCATTGGAACAATAGTAGAATATCAACTGCAACAGTCTTGAACTCCTTGCATAGATCTAAATGTATGACTCTTCACCCACATGGAGGACATTTCGATATAAGTGAAAAATTCTTGATTGGACATAAAAGAAATTTCTAAAAGAAATTTACGAGGAAATGTTTATTGATTCGTTGCATCGAGGAACAATTCTATGTAATTTATTCTATAAGCATCTTCTGTCAGCCGGTCACATCCGCATTGAATCCTAAATCTAGATCAGATAAATGGAGTAAGCAGTAGTTAAAATCAGTGTGTAGAGAATGACCTAACAATTGGTATAAAATACACAAGACAATATTTGACCCAATGACAGGTTGTATTGGTAAATTGATCCTTATAAGGATCATAGAATTTGCAAAATGCTGCTTTCAAATTTTGAAATGAATATTAACGGCAATCTAACAGCTCAATTTTATGACTAACTGGGATGATTTCAGCTTCTCCATCTTCAACTGCGTTTTAAGCATAGGTCTAAATTTGTGGTACTTCATCACAGGCACTTGTTTCTGTAAATGACTTGTGACCTCTGTATACTAATAACAACACAAGGTACATAGCTTCAAATGACACAGAATGGCACCCCATGAGAATGTCGACCTTTTGAGCTTCCAGGGAATATGCTATGTAAATGTATTTACTACCGTTGTATTATACAATCATTCAACTTAAAAACCATGTATGACATGTCTGCATTCGTTGCCTCTTATCGCCGAAAACTGCAACAAAACATGGATTTTCCGTTTTATACCACGAAGTGCTATGTACTGATACCGCACAGAATGAAAATTGTATATTCGTTGTGTTGAAAAATAAAGTCTCATTGTTTTATTATCACAATAAATTGATACGATGTTTATTACCAAAAAATCTTGAACATATTGCTTTGTTAACAAAATAAAAAATTTGAATTGAAGACGCTGTACGCTATTTTTAGTTACTCAAAAAAACCAAAGCTGTTCGTACGTTTCGGGATTTTACATGTCATCAGAAGATAGAAGCTAAGACTTCCCAAGTGGAGATTTAAAAATATTTTCGTGTCGGAATCATTTCTGATGAAGATAATAATGAAATTATGACTTACTGTAAATACAACTTTGTTAACTAGTATGAGAAATATGCAATTAATGTTTCATGCAGATCTATGGAAAGTCAGAGAAAATACAGATAAAAGATTATTTGGAAGTATGCAAAAAAGTTTTTTAGTGATGTGTTATTGACTTTGTGGTATGCATTGATGTGGCAAGTACCTATTGTTACATTGAAGTTTTATGAAACCCACCATAAGTACCAAGAACGCTACAGGCACATATCAATGTTTTTCGGAGGCGACTGGCCAACCCTTTTAATTGACAATGTACATTAACGTTATTTTCATGCATGCAAATGAAGATATATTGCGAGAATGGCCCCTCCACTATTTTTGATAGTACTATGTAGTAGTGAATGAGAAGATATTAATGCATGTAAGCTTGAAAGTTATGAATTGAAGCCCTGGAGCAAAGAATGACCCCCCTCCCAACCTGAGGGGGAAAAATTGAGACAGCAATGACGAACACTATAACCCCCCACCCCCACCCATGCACACACTAATTAAGGTTCTGAAGATCTTATCATGACTATTATATTTTTATCATTGTCTGTCAGGAAATTTAAACAAGCCATGTGCAACTTCCAACTTCTCCGGCGAACCCCCTCCCCCGCATCCCTAATATTACGGATATGTGCCGATATGGAAAAATTCACAGACATCTGAAGTATGGACACCCCCCCCCCCCTCTTTCTGATTTTTTGGGACGGCGATTATTTCTCCGAAATGTTTGGATTCCCCGTCTATTCCATCCTAATTTCGATTTATGTAATCGTAAACATGCTTTTTTGTAAGCCTTATACTTACCTTATACTGTTTATAATAAGTATATTCTATTATACCAGTCCAGTAGAAGTCCAATCTCTAAAGCTTGTGAAAAGCGTGAAACGACTACATCAATCGAAATTGGGTTGAGAGAGACAAGGAATCCACACATTTTGGAGGAATTGTCACCGCAAAAAAAAATCAGAAGGGGGGGGGATTATAGTTATAGTGTCTGTGGGAAAAAATATGGGGGGATGGAGCCCCCTTTATTTTTTGTAGCATTTCCCCCCTAATGTTAGTAACTAAATTATATAAAATAAGATCAATTGTGGTTAATGGTCACCATTAAAATTATCCTTTTGCCTGTTATTTTTAATTCATCTCTGATGCTCTATCTTTCTATAAATAACTCTAAGGAATTCCAAACGTAATTTTAGAAGAGCGTGCTAGCCAGTCAAAATCGCCCACGTATTCTGCGCGGTATCAGTACATAGCACTTCGTGGTATAAAACGGAAAACCTATGTTTTGTTGCAGTTTTCGGCGATAAGAGGCAACGAATGCAGTCATGTCATACATGGTTTTTAAGTTGAATGATTGTACAACACAACGGTAGTAAATACATTTACATAGCATATTCCCTGGAAGCTCAACAGGCTGACATTCTCAGGGGGTGCCATTCTGTGTCATTTGAAGCTATGTACCTTGTGTTGTTATTAGTATACAGAGGTCACAAGTCATTTACAGAAACAAGTGCCTGTTTACTTCATCTATGGCTGGTGACGTATTAATAAGAGTGAAAATTTCTCATGACATTCTAAACGGACAATATTGAATTTTAAAATCAAGAAAAATTAGCTACAGTTGAATTGTCGATACATTCCACTTTCTTGTCGATTTGAAAATAATTCAGTGCAATTATGTAGTATATGATATCACCGTTAGGTAAGGAAATATGAGAATTGCCAATTTCATGCATTATAAAGGTTTTTAAACAGTTTTTAGATGCTTACAAAGATGGGGCTAAATAGGGTTTTAGTGTTCCAAACCCTTTTCTGAAACAGCAGTATTGTCCGTCAGACACCTTGAGTTAATAACTAAGACTTTATTCTGTAATTAGAACTTACATTCAGAGATGGATTTTCTCGTCAACATTTCTATCGTCTTCCTATTTCGAAGAGCAATTGACTTTAAGTCAATCTGAGGACATTGAACACCAGAGGAATTCTCAACACGATTTTTTAGACACTTCACGAGGCTCCTCATGTAACTGAAAAAAGACACCTGTATTATCATCGACAATTTCTGCTCTTAGCTATTATAAACGCGCAAAAAAAAAAAAACACGCATACAAACCCTCACAGCAACACAGCGAACAAGTGAAGATGACAAATAATAATCAACCCTATAAACAAAAGGTGAAGATAACGGACAATGATCAACCCATAACTCATGTAAGCAATATGAAATAGAGAATTGGGCAAACACAGACCCCTGAATATAACAAAGGTGGGATCAGGTGCCTAAGAAGACAAAGCATCCCTGTCGACCGGTCACACCCGCCGTGAGCCCTATATCCTGATCAGGTAAATGGAGTTATCCGTAGTCAAAATCAGTGTGCCAAGAACGCCCTAACAATTGGTATGAAACACGTCAGACAGTATTTGACCCAATGATAGGTTGTACTGGCAAAATATATCGTTATAGCGACCATAGAATTTGCGAAATACTGATTTTAAACGAGATTGATAAAAATAGCAAATATGGACCTTTCGACACACAAGAGGTGGAATCAGGTGACTCGGAAGAGTAAGCACCGTCTGTTGACAGATCACAGTCGCCGGTGTTTTTTTCAACTTAGGCTTGGGTGACTGTCATAAAGCCTATAGACCTATATGCATAAAATGATATTGAAACCTTCATTTTCGCGTTAAAAGCAACCTCACCAAGTTATGATGATATGCTGTAGTCTTCATCATAATTCATATCCTACTCTGTAAAAGCCCTTGATAAACACTTACTTGCAGTAGTTGGTATCAGTGGGGGTTTCAGACAAACAGTTGGAGGTGATATCTGTGGTATCCTTATAGTAGGACTGGTTGAGGCAAGGCGTGTCTGAAATAAAAGGCATTTTAATGTCTGGTTGACTATCCAGGTAATCTACTACTGTTATATTGAATGACCGATAGAGTATTTGAGAGAAAAGGAAAGAGATAGAAAAAAGTATCTATCGACGTTTAAATCAAATATATGACGATTCCAAAAGGTGCATATTTCTATGTTTCGTGGGAATCCGGGTTAGAATAGGTCCTCAGTAAGCCTTGCTTGTCGTAAGAGGCGAATAAATGGAGCGGTCCTTCGGATGAAACCGCAATAACCGAGGCCCCGTGTCACAGCAGGTGTGGCACGATAAAGATCCCTCCCTGCTCAACGACCATTCGTGCCGAGCATAAGCCTAAATTGTGTAGCCCTTCATAGTGATGTCTCATATGAGTGAAAAATTCTCAAGAGGGACGTTGAATAATATTCAATCAATCAATTCTATTTCTATTGTTTCAATATTTTGTTTCAAAATACCGAAGTCCCAAGCATTTAAATCTTTTTCTTTTTGTTATTGCCTTTGGAAATCCGAGATTTTTCAATATATTGTATTATTGCGTCTCCATATGAGTGAAATATTCTCGAGAGGGACGTTAAACAATATTCAATCAATCAATCGTAAGTTATAATAAAACAGAATATCAGAAACTTTTAGTCAATTATCATTTATTATGAGAAAGCAGTATATCAGAAAATTAGCATAGATACCGTTTGTAATACTTCTAGTACTACAAAATATATGCAGGTATATGAATACTTTTAAAAAGAAAAAGGACATAGTTTAATGCCTAATTTTAACTGGACATTAGGATCTTACAACAATATACTACCGTCTTTGTTTGAATAAACTGACAATACCATCATCTTTATATGAACTAACCACAAATTATCACTCCACATCTTTCCCAACGAACATTTGGGTCAATGGTAAAACACCATGGCTCTTCTCTATCAAAGTTTCTGCAGTAGTTCTCTTGTGCGAGTCTAAAAACATCATAATTGTGCGCATGTGGAGTTTGTGTCTGCCACTTTTGGCATGATCGTCCGGATTCTGTCATGTTTCTGTATCCTCTGTATAATACTCCTGGCAGTCGACAGTCGGTCATCCTGGACTTTCCTAATCATGTAAGAAAAGAAATATTCGCTAGTTAAGGGTTACGATCATTTCTTCCTGTGAAGAGGAGCAAAACAGATCGCAAGCCTTCACTAGCGAAAAAGTAATGGATCAATAGTTTTGAAATCACAGCTACCTGCAGTATCCATGTTGATGAGATACATGTATTTCTTTTACCTAAATATCCATGTTGATGGGTTATGTTTTTTTTTTTTTTTTGTTCCTTAAAGTATCTGAGTTAATGGGTTATACTAATTTGCTAACTAAGTGTCTATGCCTTTGCTATGCTTTGATTTATATCCCAGCGTTACCTGAAGTGTCTGTATTGATGTTAGTTGTGGTTATCGTAGTCCTGCTTGTTGTTACTAGAAACTCTGACTTAAACGTTACTCTCTACACTGCGACTAAAGAGTATCGATCAGATTGAAGAAATCGCGAATTTCATTTTATTTGAATCTACGGGTATTGAATAAGTTACTTAATTCTGAATTCTATACAAATGTGATGACACTGCAAGTACATGCACTTTTTGTTTTACTTCGCATGGAACCATTTCTGTAAACTACATTGAGCAAGAGGTCTATATACACCAGTTTTAGATAGATTTGAAATTATTACTTGTCTATCGTGTATACGATTTTGAGAAAGATAAACAGATCACTATTATTTGTTTGTCTGTCAAACATTGCAATCGACCTAAAATGTTTTAATAAAAGAATCTAGCAATGCCACTAGTCTTAGTCCTACAAATAAAGTAAAGAGCTGCTGCTGAATAGTCAAAATTTTATAATCGTACAACTGTGTGCGTGTTCGAGGAACGTTTACAAGCATCTCGTTTTCAGACTGGAATGTTCTAGATGACAACACGCGGTCACCATTTCACTAAAGTTTGCAGGTGCAAGGCGTATATAGATTCATAGGCGTAGACAAACACCTTGCATTGCACAAACCAAGACCAGCACCTTGCACTGTACTGAGCAACCAGCCAGTAAAGGTATATCAATACAGGGATGATACGAATTAATAGGCCGTCCTTCACAATTGATCGCTGTAGCTCAGTGGTTGTGTGTTTACTTCGTAACCGGAAGGTTCTGAATAAAGCCCAGCTCAGGCCAAGGTTGCTTCAACCCCGAGACGTAAACAGCTAGATGTTGTAATTGAACCTTCGTCTAACGTTCCGTATATAGAAGTGAAAATTTTGGGGGTTTTCGTATATGACCTAAAAGACGGAGGTCACATGTCACAGCATGCGTTGACACGTTAAAGAATCGACCCTGAGTGCTAAGAAAAGGATTTCAATTAGAACTAATGACGTCTCAATATGAGTGAAAAAATTTTGAAGAGGCGTAAAACAAAGAAATAAATGAAATAAGCATACTGAATTTGACTACGGATTACTCCATTTATCTTATGATAATATAGGACTCACGGTGGGTGTGACCGGTCAACAGAGGATGTTTATTCCTCCAAGGCACCTGATACAATCTCTGATGTTTCCAGGAATCCGTGTTTATCCTACTAATAATTTTGTATTCTTTATAGGATTTTTGACATTGATCACTGTTCGTTATTTTCACTTTTGCCGTGCTCAATGGGCAGCGTTCCATTATGCCGGGAGGGGCGGGGGGAGATGATGTTCTTCTAAAATTAACCCCAGTGATTTGAGACCACTCTCACTACCATCAATTTTAGCACAAGCCCTAGAAAAGTAGCTGATGCAACATTTAAGGAAGTTATATCCGATTGTGGACCCAAGTCAGTTTTGAGCAGTGAAAGAAAGCTGAAATACACATGTGCTCTTGAAAATTCTCCAAGTGGTCTACAAGGAAGTGAATCATAGCTGAGAGTTGTCTAGGTTCCTGGTAATTGGCAAAGCATTTGAGCATGTATATCAGAAAACTTCTGGTAAAACTGTGCAATAGTTAAATAGATACAATGATACTACGATGGTTTCAACGTTTCCATATTAACGGAATGCAGAGTTAAGATCGGGGACGGAAAAGTTAGACTGGGCAAACTTTGCGCAGGAATAATAAGTGATCCAAAGTTATTTATTCACACGGAGTAGTGGATCTCCATACAGAAGTTCCAAATGTCAAGTTTGAGGACGAAATAATGTTCATTCAAATTGTACAAATTTTTTATACATGTACTAATGATAAAACAAAGAGACAGATGATTCAATAAACAAAGCTTAATTTCAATTGCTATTGTTGACGTGTTTTCTCTTCTTATGGTATTCAGGACTGTTAACTCGTCGATGCTGGAATTAATGTTGTCCGTTTTGTCGTTGGTGAGAAAGAAATGTTTCATAAAATCCCAACAAGTAAATAAATTGCCAACAAAAGTTTGAAAATGTATAATGAATAGGAAAACATTGACAAATTAATTTTATAACAACAAATATACATTACCTGGTGCAATATAAAAAAGAATACTAAAAAGTGTAACATAAAAATCCATCATTTGATTTGCCGCCTAAGAAAGAGCGCTTTTTTCCTGCGAAAGTGATGAAATACACCACCACAATACCCTTACCACTTCCTTCATACAGCGGGGATAAAATACTTATGTCCTACTATATGCGTGCGCAAAGCTCCGCGAGACTTCGTACGCAAGAGATAAACAAGAGAAATTGGCGGCATAGCTTCTTAGTGACTAGTCAGGTTCCCGAGATCCCTCTGCATTTATTAGAGGGGTCAGGCAGCAGCTGACGCCATCTTGAAAACTGTCTGCTGCAATGGTAGGTCGAACCGAGAATTTCTCGGGCACACAGGAAATATTAATTTTTGAACACCATAACATTTTACAAGCCTTTTCTTTCACTGAAATCGATTCACGAGGGTGTATTTGCTCCATATATGAATAATTATACACGTACAAATGCTTATTGATTTGTTTAACCGACATTATTTAATGTAAACAAACATTCAACACTAACCCCTCTATTGAATTTGACACCGATAACTTCAGTTCTATGGGTGAACTAATTCAAAACGATATATAAATGGAAAGCCTCATCATTTTACTCTCGATTGATACCAAAAACATTTATTGTTCACGCATATAATAGTGGAAATCGACCCTCCATAGTCCGAATTTACTCGTCGTCTACGTAGGCCTAATTTTAGACGCTTTTAACAGTGTTTAACCCTCATCCTGTTCAAAGAAATAGGGAAAAACCCAATTCAGATTGCTTTAAGGTATAATTGGGCTCCTTTTGACTTCGATTTGGTCAAAGCTTACTTCATTCAAATAAGCTTCTGGGCCAAAAAAAAATATTTTAAATTTTAATAGTTACATTTAACTCTAATCCAGAAGTCATTGTTATGCCTTATAATTATCAATTCTGCTGCTGTGGTGAAATTTTATTGTAAATATATATATATATATATATATATATATATATATATATATATATATAGGTGTTATAATTGTTTGTTTGTGCTTTATATTAAATATTCTATACAATTGCATCGAGAGATCCACTCTCCTTATAAAATATCTTAAACACTGAATGACACAGCAACTGTGTGAGATTGCATCAGTATATATATATAGTTATACACTGTCACAGATGGTACAATTTTAAATACTTGTAACCTTCAACTGCATTATAAATATGAATAAACACCATAATTTTCAGGATTCATTGGATCATATCTTGAAAGAAAAGTTGGCTTTAGTGAACCACAATAAGAGATTTGGAACGAGCATCAGCTACTTAAGGTCGAAACAAATTGAATGCCTTCGTGCATTAACAAAATCTGATGTAATGACAGTTCTTCCAACTGGTTATGGTAAGTCTCTTATATTTGAGCTTTTACCTTTTTACATGCAGTGTGTCTGTAAGCAGAACATTGTCGTAATAGTGTTAATGCCCCTGAATGTCATTATTCAACAAGAAGTAGAAAGACTTGGCAACCATGCTTTGCATGTTACAGTGGATTGCATAATGAATGCAGATAAAACATACAAATATTTCATTGGACATCCTGAAGACATTCTCATCCGTGTGTCAGATCTGGCTAAAGTATCAAAACTGTTTGATAAAACATTTATTGTGACAGATGAAGCACACTGTGTTATAGAATGGGGGGATGATTTCAGGCCTGATTACAAGTTTATTGCTGACCTTCATGTCCATTTGCCATCCTGCACTTTCCTTGCATGTACAGCCACTGCAAGCAAAGAGGCCCAAAAGGAGATTACTACCCGTTTAGGAATGAGAAATCCGGTATTTATTAGAAACATACCCATTATTAACAACAATGTGTGTTTACTTTTAAACAAACGAATTCCATCTACTGGAGGACACCATTCAGCAAAAGATGCTTACAATTATGTGTACAAGCCTTTACTGCTTGAACTATTTGCATTGGGATGGAATTTTCCTCTAACAATTGTGTACTGTAAGCTACAATGGTGTGCGTATGGTGTGGAGCTGTCAAAAAGACTTCTTGGGCCATCTTTCACTCTACTTGGTGACGAAGCACAAGAGCATTTTTGTGTTGTACAATACCATGCACAACAACCCAGAGAAGTAAAACTCACTATTTTTAACAATAGGTAGAAATTAAACACTTATCATACAGTCTGTTAATAATTCCCTGCTATATGACAGGTGCCTTACAGTAAACATTCTGTCTGTTTGTCTGTCTGCCAGCACTTTCTATGGCACATAATGACTTTAAATTTTCCATGGGACTTTTTACATGATACTCCATTCGTAAAAAAATACAATCTCCACCAGAAAATCGGGAAAAAATGTAATGTGAGCAAGTGTCTAGATATTAAAATCATGAATAATAAAATATTATAGTACATACTGAGATACACAGTATATAGTGAAAAGTTTATGGCAGTGGTCACAGAAATACTATCGATTAGTGAAATGAAATGATTTAACATTTCATTTTCCAGATTTATCATAGCCTTTTCAGAATGTTTATTGAACATGAATCATTCTCAAGATGGTTATGCAATTGACAGACTTAATGAACTTGAACATTAGTTTGCCATTGTAAATAGCTATTTTGGATGATTTAACTCACAACATGATCATTTACTGTTGGGCAGTTGGATGCTGGATCATCTAGAGATCTTGTGAGTATATCTATCACTCTACATATATGTATCATTTAGTACATGTATTCAACTTTGAACTTATCTTCACAACAGGTAAATGAACGAATCATCCAGATGATGAGTGCAGAGAAGTCACCAATCAGACTTGTATTTGCCACTGTGGCTCTAGGGATGGGTAGTGATTTGAGATTTGTGGAGAGGGTGTACCATGCTGGAGTTCCATCATCTCTTGAAGGTATATACTTTCATTTTATAAATTCATGTATTAAACATACATGAATAACTATGGTATGTTACGTAGTTATTACAAAATGCTTTGTTGCAACATCGTTTGTCTTGTTTTAGCATATACACAGGAAATAGGACGAGCTGGCCGAAGTGGAGGACAATGTGAGGCAAAGATGTTTTTTAACAATACTGACATTGCCCAGAGACATGTACCACAGTCCTTGAAAGACTTTTGCCAGCAAGAAATGTGCAGGAGAGAGCTTATTTCAGAATATTTTAATTCCCCAATAGCCCATGCTCAGCTCTGCTGTGATGTATGTTTGAACATCTCAAAGTCTGTAAAGTACTTCTTGCCAAAACTTGAAGATAGAAAAATTGTGTATGATTTCCTTCGAGCATACAGAGAATCTGATTCTTCTGATATCAGTAGATTGGTTCTTAGTGACCAGCACATTATGTTTATAAGTGAGACTTATGAATTTGTAGAAAGTGTGGAATCTTTATCGCAAATGTACAGAATTCCAATTGCCGTTGCTGAGGCATTGTTTAGCATTACAAATTTGACCAAAATATGATTTATAACACTGCATTCATTTACATGCATACACATGTAAATTGTTGCTTTTGACTACTTATAATAAATGCAGAGGGGTCTCGGGAACCTGACTTCTTAGTGACAACTTGAACTCTGCGTAAGCATGGCGCTTTGTGTCCTCTATTGGGCTAATTATAATACAGGAACAATACATCTTAGTAAGAAATCAGAAATTATTGTTCAGTCTAATTATAATACAGGAACAATACCTCTTAGTAAGAAATCAGAAATCAATGTTCAGTCTAATTATAATACAGGAACAATACATCTTAGTAAGAAATCAGAAATCAATGTTCAGTCTAATTATAATACAGAAACAATACATCTTAGTAAGAAATCAGAAATTATTGTTCAGTCTGACCATGTTTTAAAATCTATTTAAGACAAAGATGCTTCATTTGTAGGTGATATTTGTATTTCTGATAGGAGTTATTTTCGCCTATCCAAGCCTCTATCAGAGAGCGGAACTACCAGATCACGGAAAGTCTAATTAATTCTAAGATCATGCTATCGACCACCATTTAAAAACAATTATATTGAAAAAATGAATTTGAAGAAATTATCTTCAATGTATAAGTGGCTTTCAAGATTGAAAATTGTCAGCGTGGGTGTGCGTAACACCGCACTATACTATTATATGCAGCTGATATGCTGTAACAGAGTGAAGGCCCCCTATGTACATTAGAAATATGTTGATTGCTTAAAACGTTTCTTTGCAGATACGTCTTGGTCCACACTACTCTGTAGGAGACGGTTCATGGAAGTGTGTGAATGGGGAGAGATGCCATCACAAGACCAGCATTCTGCTCTACGTGTAAATTTATTAAGCAGAGGACAAAAATGATGCAATGGAAGTATCTCTAAAACCTGCTCATAGGTTGGCGGGTGTGTCGTTTATTGTTTTTAATTATTTACATCAAAATATACATTTGGAGACTGCGTGAATCTGTATAGTAAAATCAGTCGTTGTCAGTGTTACATGTAGGGCTACACGTATATATATATATATATATATATATATATATATATATATATATATATATCCAATAATAAAAGTCAAGAAACACAAAACTCGAATAACATTTCACTGTTAGCGCTTTCGGCTTTAATGCCTCTTCAGACAGTTATAAAATAAAACAATATTACTAAGTAACGTCAACATATCACGACGTAAGTAATTGTCCTTTGTGACGTCATAATAAATTACACTGGTAGCGGTATAATACACACAATATTAGACAAAACTTGGAAATCAATTACAGATTTCAGTTCAATGTAGTTTCAATTTTACACAGTTATTTTCTATTAAGTTTGGGATTAAACAATTTTATAAAGTAATCCTCCTTTGTAACTCTGGAAATTTCGCAGTCATTATACATTTTATAAAATGGAAATATGTTGAAATCTCCATGACCACAATTGGCAAAATGTTCGGAACATGGCGAATTTCTGATACTTGGATCGCGAATTTGCTGCTTGTGGACGCGCACACGGGCGTTCAGTTTGTTGGTTTGTCCGATATAGTTTTCATTACAGGTAGGGCAGGTCATACAATATATTACATTTTCGGATTTGCATGTCATGTTAGAATTTGGTGTTAATTTTTTGCCGCATTTAAGAATTTTTTCTCTGCCTTCCTCTAGATGATTGCATGTGTACCGCAACGTGAATCACCACATTTTTGCACGGATTTGGAATTTTCCGTAGTAAATCGGGCACGCGTTAGAAATCTCTTCAGATTAGGAGCCTGTCTTCTGCTGTTTTTTATTTGAGATTCTTTTATCAGGTTTTTGAGATTTTGGGATTGTTCTAATATAGGAAAAAATCTTCTAGCTGTTCCAAAAATATTGTGGTTGCGAGGGTTATGCGTAATTACAAAAGGAAGATCGTTGTTTACATCGTTTTCTTATATATATATATATATATATATATCTGTGTGTGTGTGTGTGTGTGTGTGTGTGTGTGTGTGTGTGTGTTTACTAAATTAAAATAGGCGTAATAAAACTACAGTATACAGGGGCGGATCCAGGAATTGCGGTTACGGGGGCGCCACTTTATGAGGCAGGGGGTTTGGGGGCCGCCTTGAGGCCCCCAGTGGGTGCAGGGCGAAGCCCCCGAAAGCTCCTGGATTTTACAGATTTTATAGGGCTTGAAATATGTCTCCTATTTAAGTCATTTGTACTATTTTCTATCATTTTTAATAAGGTGAAATTAGTAAAATGACGCAAATTTTAAGGGTTTTTGGAAAAAAATAAGTTTTCCCAATAAAGTAATTCAAGAAATCAAAAGATTTTGTCATTCATATCTCCGGGAGTGGAAGAAATGATTGCTTCTTTTATCGCTTAGTGCATTTTTCTAAACAATTCAAGATACCACGATTTACCTTAAATTTGAAAATTTTAGGGGGGGGGGGGGCGCACTGGTATATATAGGTAGATTGGGTTACTTTAGGTTACTGTAAAATACTTTAGTTACTTGCTTTGAGTTATTTTTTTTAAATAGAATATAAGTTAATTGTACAATGTTTTTTCATTATAAACAATATGTTGGCTTATCATACAGTATAATCTGTCTGACACGGCTAATGGATGGTTCCAAAGAAATGTGCCGGTTTACACAGAGTCCGGAGTGCAGTTGCTCTCTTTTACTTACCTGAGGCTCCCTTTGAGACATCCTACGTGTACACGGCGTGTGATCGACCGAATACCGACGAGCTGGTCACCGTGGGGTGGCTGCATGGTTGGGACCTCGTACGAATACGATTTACCGTAACAATCAGGGTGGTGTATAATCGAGGGGCCACTTTACCCAGGGTAATTAAAGTTAATAGAGAGCAGTGGGGACTGTGTAAGCCACCGATATACAGAATACACAGTACCCAGAGTACAGGGAATTATCAATAAAGGATTTGTTACAGAAATGTTAGGGACTATATTTTGTGACCGGAATTGACAGAGCCCCGGAGTAATCAGAGGCCGGTTTGGACAAATTAAACTGTATTTACAGATACAAAAATGTTAAACAAAGCTGGGTGACGCATCCTAAGACTGCCCCCACCATGGGTTACCAAAACAATGGAGGAACTTTTTCCTGCACCAGACAGATTCGTCAACCACAATTACTTGTCGTAATCTTCACCTTTCATTAAAAAAATTCGGAGTTGTCTGTTTGTCCAGACACAAGGTCATGGTGACTTATTTGACATCAATCATCATTGAATCTACATGCATGCTACCTGCTGTATCTTAACAAGGCTGACTGGTTAATTATCGGTAAATGTTGTTATCTTCAACTTAAAAATTACAGATAACATTTTGGCAGGGAATAAAAAAATCACTCATACATAGTCTATTTTAATCCGTAGTCAGAATTATCTTTCAGGTGGCTCTTTTGCGTAATCATCAAGCACAGGTCTAAATTTGCGGCACTTCACCTGAAGAAGTCCCCTAGTGAGTGAAAAGGTATGAAATGACATGCATGTAAATCAATATACCAAACAAATACGTCAAACAGCATTCAAGACATGGAATGAGAATGGAAATGACGACGAGAGAAATGGACAAACCGATTCCTGTAAGGACAAGCGGGTCCTGCATGTAACCAGGCGTTCAGTTTGATTAGGATTGGCTATTGGTCGTCAGCTATGAAGGGGAAGCCAGATCTCAAAGTGTTGTCACAAAATAATCAAAAAGACAGTAAACTGTGCAAACTTTATTTCATAATGTATGTAATGTACAACAAAGATTGTAATAAACTCTTAAATAAGCATAACTGTGTGGAGAATATAAAGCACGGAGAAATCCAGTAAATGAGTGATGCTGGAATACAAATAAGCAAGCATTACGTACAGGTTAATATCCGAGCACCTCTCCATTCCTTAAAGATAATGGAGCCGAGGCACCGTAGTGGCCAAGGTCCATTCCTTTTAAGGAATGAAGAGGACTGACTTTATTAAAATCCACCCCTAGTTTAAATCTAACAATAATTGTAACTCATATTAGGAAATTCTTTCAATGAATTATAAAAAATACTTTTATATATAATTAAGAATATTGGTATAGAGTTTTGTCATATGAAACATCTATTGTTTAATTTTCCCAAGGTTGTCGTCATTCTTAGAGGCTTCGTGGATTGAGTTTCTGCCTTTCACGTGAAAGGTCTGAGTTCAACTCCCATGTGTCTTTAGGTTTTAATTTGAAAAACAGTGGCAGATGTCAGGGGGGTTAGGGGCAACTTGTTAATAAAAATAATATTGAACTCAACAGAACATCACTAAGTACACTGTAGTTGTCTGAAACTCTCCATTCCTGAAAAATAATGGAGCGCTAAAATTACAATAGAGTGACGTCACAGGAGAAAGCAAATGCATGCTAGTTTCGGTTGTAATAAAGGAATCCTTAGACAGCTGAACTTCCACATGTATCTGCAAAATATTCTGTGATATGTTACATGAAATGTGAAATGTGAATCCATGCTCTTTCATAAAAGAGTATGGACCAATCAAAACAATCCTTCAAAATTAAGATGAAATACATGTGTACATCCACTTCTACGGAATAATTTGAGGTTTTTCACATTTATCTTTTTCTCATGATTATGAATGCCCTCTCACGAGTACATCACCATGCTCGCAGGAACTAGCGTATAATAGATGCTAGGGATGAAGGAAGCTTCAGTGAAAATTTGGAGTCCACCATCATTTGTCCTTGACGGAAGACAATGTCTTTCGAGAGCTGGTGTACAATGCATGGCACGATGGTGTACTCCTTTGAACCAAAGAAGGTCTTAGCAGACATCTTTGCTGTGACGTCTCTTAAAACTTCCAGGAAATTGGTCTTATTGTTTCTTAATTTCCCATGTCCATAATATCGTTCTACTGACTCATATAAAATCTTTAACATGTAGCTGCCATGATCTTTACTTCTGATGGCGTAAAGGCCTACAAGGCAAAACGAAATGGCATATATTTTTTTGTACTAAAATTATAGATTTGCAATCTCATGCAAGGTGAAGATAACGAACAGTTTAAAATGCAAGTTTAACATGCAAGTTTAAAATAAACCCAAACTAATACAACCAAAGATCACCTTGTGGAGAAGCAAACATGATCAGCATGTCATTATGACAGGGCACAACTGTAATGTTGAGCGCCGCTCTTTGATCCAGTCGTACACCACGGGGAGGATCTAATTCATCTCCTGATCCACGACTCTCTGTTGGCAGGTGCAATCCAACTCCTTCCATACGACCCGACTCATTCGCTGTTTTTTTACTCTCTTGTAACGGAATCTAAATGAAAGTCAATTTTGTTTCACTTTAAGAAATATCAAAACAAGACTTATTTTCCTATGATTTTAAAAAAAAATCAAGAGGATAATTATTTTCTACTTTTTGTTCATCCTCTCCTTCTGTGGCCTGATACTTTGATTCTTTGATCTGATTGGCCTGATAATTTGATTCTTTGATCTGATTGGTTCCGGTCGCTGTATAAACCCGGCCTAGCTGCCATGTCTGATTTTGTAATCGTTTTAGATTTGTGATTATTTCTGTCTGCCTCTGATCCAGAACTTCTAGAGTGTCTCCTGTATCTTGACCCTGTTCAAAGTCAATATTCAGACAATCACTGAGCATACTGTCAATGAAATATAGCAATTTAGATAAGATTATAAAAATGTACACGTCAATCCTGCCAGTCATCTACACATCAACTCTACCAGTCATCTACACATCAATCCTACCAGTCATCTACACAACTCTACCAGTCATCTACACAACAATCCTGCCAGTCATCTACACATCAACTCTACCAGTCATCTACACAACAACCCTACCAGTCATCTACACATCAACCCTACCAGTCATCTACACAACAATCCTACCAGTCATCTACACAACAACCCTACCAGTCATCTACACATCAACCCTACTAGTCATCTACCAGTTATCTACACATCAACCCTACCAATCATCTACACAACAACCCTACCAGCTATCTACACATCAACCCTACCAGTCATCTACACATCAACTCTACAAGTCATCTACAAATCAACTCTACCAGACATCTACACAACAACCCTACCAGTCATCTACACAACAACCCTACCAGTCATCTACACATCAACCATACTAGTCATCTACCAGTCATCTACACATCAACCCTACCAGTCATCTACAAAACAACCCTACCAGTCATCTACACATCAACCCTACTAGTCATCTACACATCAACCCTACCAATCATCTACACATCAACCCTATCCGTAATCTACACAACAATCCTACCAGTCATCTACACATCAACTCTACCAGTCATCTACACAACAACCCTACCAGTCATCTACACATCAACTCTACAAGTCATCTACAAATCAACTCTACCAGTCATCTACACAACAATCCTACAAGTCATCTACACAACAACCCTACCAGTCATCTACATAACAACCCTACCAGTCATCTACACATCAACCTTACTAGTCATCTACCAGTCATCTACACATCAACCCTACCAATCATCTACACAACAACCCTACCAGTCATCCACACATCAACCCTACTAGTCATCTACCAGTCATCTACACAACAATCCTACCAGTCATCTACACATCAACTCTACCAGTCATCTACACAACAACTCTGTCATCTACACATCAACTCTACCAGTCATCTACACAACAACCTTACCAGTCATCTACACATCAACCCTACCAGTCATCTACATAACAACCCTACCAGTCATCTACACATCAACCCTACCAATCATCTACACAACAAATCTACCAGCTATCTACAAATCAACTCTACCAGTCATCTACACAACAATCCTACCAGTCATCTACACATCAACCCTACCAGTCATTTACACAACAATCCTACCAGTCATCTACACATCAACTCTACCAGTCATCTACCCAACAACCCTACCAGTCATCTACACATCAACTCTACCAATCATCTACACATCAACCCTACTAGTCATCTACCAGTCATCTACACATCAACCCTACCAATCATCTACACAACAATCCTACCAGCTATCTACACATCAACTGTACCAGTCATCTACACATCAACTCTACAAGTCATCTACAAATCAACTCTACCAGTCATCTACACAACAATCCTACCAGTCATCTACATAACAACCCTACCAGTCATATACACATCAACCCTACTAGTCATCTACACATCAACCCTACCAATCATCAACACAACAACCCTACCAGCTATCTACAAATCAACTCTACCAGTCATCTACACAACAATCCTACCAGTCATCTACACATCAACTCTACCAGTCATCTACCCAACAACCCTACCAGTCATCTACACATCAACTCTACCAGCCATCTACACATCAACCCTACTAGTCATCTACCAGTCATCTACACATCAACCCTACCAATCATCTACACAACAACCCTACCAGCTATCTACACATCAACCCTACCAGTCATCTACACATCAACTCTACAAGTCATCTACACTGTAACACATCAACTATAACAGTCATCTACATATCAATCCTACCAGTCATCTATACTGTACCACAACAACTATAACAGTCATCTACCAGTCATCTAGATATCACCCATAACACACTGTCAAATCCCTCATTCATGCACATAGAAAAAGTAATGCCTCTGTTATTGATCTAACAACATAACAAGGATATCATCAATTTGGCTTTCATACCACTACAAATTAGTGTCTTATCTCCTGATTGTCTATACCTATGGATAATCAGAATCCTGACTATGTGTGTGTTGGTTAACTTACCCCCAGGGTTGTAGAAGATGGAGGTTTCTCAATCACCAGGTCAGGGTCATCCTCCACATCAGTGTCTGATACATCTCCCTCACTAACTTCTACACATACAATAAACATACAGAAAACACATTATAATTTAACTCTGTACAGGATTATAGACTAAAACATACAGAAAACACATTATAATTTAACTCTGCATGGTCATATAGATTAAAACATAAAGAAAACACATTATGATTTGACTCTGCATAGTCACATAGAATAAAACATATCCATATGAAAGGGGAAGATAACGAACATTGATCAATCTCATAACAATCATATGCATAACAAATACATCTGTAAGGAATTATTTAGTTAAAACTTGGCAAAGAAAATGTTTGACATTAATACATACCACTTACTGTATCACAAAATTGAGATTAGAGCTTGTTAAAATCTAAGGCTGACATACCAATCAAACTTGTCGACACATGTATATTATTGTTTGTCAAAATCAAAGGCTGACCAATCAAACTTGTCGATACATGCATCTTATTATTTGTCAAAATCTAAGGCTGACCAATCAAACTTGTCGACACATATATTTTATTGTTTGTCAAAATCTAAGACTGATGTGAAAAACCCAAAATGTAAATAATAAAATGTCTGAAATATCATTTGACAAAGTTAATAAAAACATTTTCAGTCATATTTAGTCATATTCACTTCTCTCCTCTTCATGTGAACAGATTGTAATTCTTGGCAACCAGACATGTTAACCAATACACACATGTACAGACACCTAGATACAGTAACAGTGTATCCAGATTCCAACAAGATGATATATCAAGGATTTTTTTTAGGGTCTGTAGGGGGCCAAAATAAGGCCCCATTCCCAATGCTAAAGAGCAGGTATTTTCCCCAATTTTTGCTTTGAAATTCCCAAACAACGAAAACAAATCAAGCAGAGTAGCCTAATTGTTCATAAATCTTCTTCACAGGCCCACAGATTACAATTTTTTTTTGTTTCTAAATTGTTAAGTAAACCTAATTTTTGGCCTTTGCTTATTTAATTTAAATGACGTAAACTTTGACCAAATTGAAAGTCAGGAGTCCAATTATACCTTAATGCACTCTGGATTGGTTTTCTCCCTACTTCTTTGTATGAAACATTTGTATGAAACAAATGTCGCTATTTTTTCCAACTGGAAAGGCCCATGCCCTTGAAATCAAGACCTTGAAAATAACCTGCATATAAACTATCTTACACACCTACATGATCTCAGTCATTCCACCGAGATGAAACATACACTATCTTACACACCTACATGATCTCAGTCATTCCACCGAGATGAAACATACACTATCTTACACACCTACATGATCTCAGCCATTCCACCGAGATGAAACATACACTATCTTACACACCTACATGATCTCAGTCATTCCACCGAGATGAAACACACACTATCTTACACACCTACATGATCTCAGCCATTCCACCGAGATGAAACACACACTATCTTACACACCTACATGATCTCAGTCATTCCACCGAGATGAAACACACACTATCTAACACACCTACAAATTCACACAGTCATTCCACCGAGATGAAACGTACACTATCTTACACGTACACCTACAAGTTTCCACTGTCACTTTTTTACCTTCATTTGAAACTTCCACAGACTCCCGATAATCAGTCTTGTCACGATAAGCTGTACCTTTTTCTAATTCTCTCCCACCATGATGTGGGTGTGTTCTGGAACCATGATCAAATCCAATGCCAGCATCCAAATGATCCTTAGAGGCTTTACTCTCGGGAATTCTACAGGCCTGAAATAGACACAGCGTTTCCTGAACTACACAACAGCAGAACTCACATTGTAAATGTACAAGCCTAAAATAGACACAGCAGTTCCTAAGTTACACAACAACAGAACTCGCATCGTAATGTACAAGCCTAGCTAAATCAGACACAGTGGTTGCTGAACTACACAACAACAGAACTCACATCGTAAATGTACAAGCCTAAAATAGACACAGTGGTTACTGAACTACACAACAGAACTCACATCGTAAATGTACAAGCCTAAAATAGACACAGTGGTTACTGAACTACACAACAGCAGAACTCACAGTGTAAATGTACAAGCCTAAAATAGATGTGGTAGTTGTACTTAGTTTAGTTTTATATTTTTAGATTGTCATTCACATTTATTCACTTCAATACATATTGCGCTGCGCTACTTACTAACTTTGTGTTGTGTGTTAAAGAAACCTAAACACCCCTTTTAAATATAATGGTTTAATCCGTAAGGGTCCAGTTAGAACATAACTTGGATTAGTTCATGTATCTCTTAGGTGTCATACTTGTTCTGTCATCTGATTGGTCTTAGTATTTTGTTCTAGCCAATAGGAATTCCTGACGGGAATACAGGACTTTCGAGATACGAATCCACTCTGACTTTTATCGTGCGTTGAACGTAATTTGTAGGGCATGTCACTTCCAGATTACAATAACAACTAAGTAAACAAGCATGGAATACTTCATTTACTATCAAATTCCTGCATTTTTAAAAATGTTATCTTCGAAAGTAAGGAATCACTACAACCATTTTATAGGAAAATGCATTTGATTAAATTATGTGAGTTGGCGAGGGAAATAAAAAAGGGAATATCTTGAGGATGTCGGTAAAACTTCACGCCTTGCATCCAATGATACGCATCTAAATACGCCTTTTCCCTTTCATCTAACTTACTCCTAGATATTAAGCACAAATATATTATAGCTCTTTACGGGCTGACTGCTAGCGAAAAACAATTTGTATCAATGTCAACTTTGCCCTACAATTGGTTATTATCACGTGACCGTGGTGTATAAAAGTCAAATATAATCGGTCGTTTCGGCACATCCCGAAAGTTCCGTATTCCTGAGTTCTTTTTATGAAATAGTTCAGGAAATATAGTTCTGAAAGAGATTCCAAAGGGTGTTGCCATTATTGAGTTCTAAAAAGTATAAAGTATATATTTAATTTATAGAGGATTTCCTAACACCAACAACTGTAAGTAGCTGATAGTTTTACTATATGATTAAATGCAAGTAATGAATGTAAATAAGTAATTAAACTTTTCTTTATTCATAAAACTTGTGTGCAAGTCATGAGTGAAAGATTTACTGAAAGTAGAATTGTGGAAAAACATAATTTCTATTCTTTAAGTAAATAATGAGTTTTATGTAATTTAAATGTGCAGAGTTATATATGTGTACAGAATTTAGTATTTTAGTAAATTATTCAATAGGTCATCATAAGAGAGTTTTAAGCAGCTTCACCTTGATTTCGGAAACTGTAGTCCAGTTCCATAAACTGGTATGTACATGTACATATGCAATTCACTGCAGTACATTATATTCATTTTTTTAATATCAATTACTTATAATTGATAGTTCAGAGAGTTATTTCCTTTGACGATAAAATGATGACCAATATATATATTTGTATCGTTGTATATATCATATGTTCGATAGTGTCTTTTGTATTTGTCCTTGTATGTTTTTATTGTTGTTATAGGGTTGTTTTCATTGTTTCCCACTATTAAACGAATCTACGACCTTAACCATCTTGTGGATTATCTTTACACCCAAGACCGGTTACATAAACACAACAGTTTTTAAGTTACACAACAGCCAATCTAATTAAAATTAGATCCTATGATTCGCTAGTAGCAATAGTAGATGAGAGGATCATAGGATCTAATTGTAATTAGTTTGCACAACAGCAGAACTCACATTGTAAATATACAGGCCTGAAATAGACACAGCGGCTCCTAAGTTACATATGCACACATTAGAAGTCAGTGTAAAATATGCTTGTCCAATATATTCACTTTTAGTCAGAAAATGAGTAGATTGTTTTGTGTCTGTCACTCTGATGTACGTGTAAAACACCTTTACAATATTCAAAAGAGAGGGGCATCAAACTTCACTGTAAACAATATACATGTTATTGATGTAAGCATTCTATTTTCCCCTCACAAAAGTAATACCTTTGTAGTACTGATCAATATATCCCCAATATCCTTCTAATTTGGTCAGAAATATTTTAGTGAAACATTACATCTTTGGGAGATCTGACCAAATGATCTATTGAATGAAAGAAAAGTGAAGTTTGAAAAACAAGGTTAAGTTACATGTACTAATGGCCTAGCTTGGTCATGCTTGCAGCACAGAATTTTTTTCATGAAATGTATATCAATTATATTACCTACATGTATAAAGCACATCATTCAATTATATCTGTGAAATTTATATAAGTTTATCTGTAAAAAGTGAATGCCTATCAATACATTACTTCTGAAATGCAAATCAAATGAAAATCTGTGAAATGCATATCCATTTCCAGTGAAATTCATATACAACAATCATATTAGCTGTGAAATGTACCAGATGGATTAATTATATTACAGTACAACACGGTTACAGCAAACACGTTTATAAAGAATTTACATGCACTTACAGCAAAGTAATTTTCATGTTCTGTAATTCAAAAACAAAATGAACTCACTACATATAACAAATTATGTTTACATCGAATCAAAATTGTGGTTTATCGTACTAATGAAATGTATCAGTTATGACTATACCTGAAGGAAGAACAGTTTGGGTTTCCCTTTCATTATTTTACACTTTTTTGGACTGAAATAATCCAGAATCTGACTCGTGTCTATAAACTCGTCATCAAACATCTGTATGACATGGTGGTGCACCAGAGAGCCCCCCTTTCTCTCCTCCCTCTCCAATCCATGTGAGCTGATAGCAAATGCGAAGCAGTCATAATTCTTCAAAGTGTCAGATTTTGAATCTACATAGAAATTTAAAGAAATGTGTGATTTTCCTACTCCAAGATTCAGAGTACTTGCAAAGTTAAGCATGCCCTCTATAAAGCAAAGAAAAAAAAACCTCTGCTCAGTTGATGTTTCAAATAGCTTTTTAAAAAATGTTTGAAATCTTTCTGTTGAAATAAATATTAATATCCAAAATAGATCATTTTTAAAAACTCTTGTGTATTGACTCTCAGCTTTGATATATCCCATGAAAATCACAAATATATAACCATCATAGTGATTGATTGTATATAGTTTAATATCAGGGTTCGAAATTACCTCATGTCCGTAAGTCCGAGACTAGTAAAAAACGTGTCAGACTAGTAAACTCTCTATAGCACTAGTCCGTACGGACTAGTGAAAATCCGGAAATCAATCTTGGATTGGTTAAGATTTTAGCAAGATTTGTCCGAGTCTCTTAGATGGTTGAACTTATGGTCGATTACTTGCATGGTTAAGTGTTTGTGTGACTATGACATCCTTCCAAACACATGGAGTGCGTTCGAGACCGCCGTTCTTCGAACGAGCACAAATTCCTGCCAATTCCAAACTCACGAGAACGGGTTCGAGGTGCAAGAGCTGCAAGTAGTGTGATCTAAGAACAAGGAATTTGGTGGGCACATGTTCTCGTCATTCGCGACTCTAACACAGGAGTTCGTAACACTATAGCTCATGGCTTATTCAATCGAGTGAATTTTACTGACTTTATTGATAAAATTTCTAACTCTTGTGACTCTAAGAACTGAGCACGAAAACAACGGAAACGTCGATCTCAAACGCACTTATGGACGTTTATAAAAGGATTAACTTGGAGTTTACTGTATGCTTCTGAAGAATTCTTGAATGCAAAATAAAGTATGGTGGTCTTTTTCTTCTGTAGGTGTCAGAAACTGAATTGCAACTGTGATGTGTTTGGTTTGATTAAATACTATTGAATAAAATGAAGATCATTTAATATGATATACTGGACGGACTACTGAAATGCTTTGCGGACTAGTGAACATCAATAGTGACTAGTCCGTACGGACTAGTGCTTGAAAAAGTTAATTTCGAACCCTGAATATCCCTCTCGAGATGATATTTCACTTATATGGAGCGGCCACCATTGCCGGTGAAGGGCTGCAAAATTTAGGCCTATGCTTGGCGCTTACAGCCATTGAACAGAGAGGGATCTTTATCATGCCACACCTTCTGTGAAATGGGGCCTTGGTTTTTGTGGTCTCATCCAAACCGCCCCATTTAGTCACCTCTTACGACAAGTAAGGGGTACTGAGGACATATTCTAACCCGGACCCCCATGGGACACCATTATAGTGAAAATAACAGAGTTGTCAATCCACAAACCACTGGAATTTACAAGAGAATATATCCAATACTGTCATAACTGAGAGAAGGCATTGCTGTCAATAAAAATATTTTACATTCAAACTGTACATGTACTTTAATTACTTACAGTGATTCAAAAGTGAAAGAAACTCTGGTGTAGTGACATTTTCTTCATAAAATACTTTAAATCCTAGTCGCTTGAATGTCTTCTTCATGTACTTGAGGTCTTGCTCTGCGCCATTCCTCTTGTGAGGGCCTTTGGTGAAGTTTGCTATAACAAGTGCTAGTCCCTGATATCTTCTCTTGTCTTCAAACTTGTACGTGTATTCTTCTGAGTCAACCTCCATAATTTCTGGAAATTCTGAAATCAAGAAACAACATGAAAAATCAATCATTCTCAACCAGTTCTTCAACACAATTGGTTTATTGTCCCAGTCATTGTCCAAACTAATATCCAGTTCGTTTACTTCAGAACCGAAATTCATCACATAAGTTTGATCACCATCAAACGTACATCAAGACATTTTTCATCAATTCAAATTGACAGTATTTTGTTAAGTTGAAACTAGAACTGTCCTAATGGGACTAATACCATTAATTTGTTATATATCTCATCTTAATTCTGCATATAGCCACAAATTTTAACTTTTAAGATGACACATTTTACACGAAGAATGCTTGAAATGTGAAAGACATAATAAACTTAGATCGATATCCATTTCTTCTGAAAATTTCGTAAACAATAACATACCGCAATCTTTGTTTACAAACAAATAATGAACTCTCTAAAATGAGCTTCTGTGATAATGTACAATCTTAATTTTTATGTGAAACCTTTTAAACATGTTAAACAGTAGATTTGGATCATTAAATTAGTGAAAAATAAAATTTTTGGGGAAATCGTGAATCAGTCCCTTTAAGAAATTAGCCAAAGGAACTGCTTTAAACTTTTTTGATGACTGTGAAATGAATCTCTATTTTTTCAAAGATCCAAAATAAAACATATTAGATGAAGCCAGATAGAGGCTGTAATATATTCCTTTAAACTCATTGAAATTTCCTTTATTAAAAATCAAGTCTTTAATTTTATACAATGTGGGCCTATAATGGTGATGGAAATTCAACATTAACACTTTTGGGGGTGAGGCAAATTACATATATATATGAAACTTTTTAGTATCAATTCTAAAAATTCCCACTTATTTTTCATATTCTTTTGGATGAGACCACAAAAACCGAGACCCCATGTTACAGCAGGCCTGTGTGGCATGATAGAAATCCCTCCCTGCTCATTTTAAGGTCGCAAGCACAGAGCATATGCTTAAATTTTGCAGCCCTTCTCCAGCAATGGTGTTGTCTCCATATCAATGAAAATCAATCAATCAATTAAAACATCTACTATCAGTGTGTAATTAATGTGGTATCACCATTTTAAAGAAATGAATTTGTCTTCAACAAGGCTGTATTAAATTTCCTTAACTTAACCTTAAACAGAAGAGAAAGGTTTCTACATACTTATAATATATCTACCAGTAGCAGTGTCTGGCAAAATTTTCACTTTATTTAGGAGAAATATATTACCAAGTGCATTGTTTTGAAGACACATTACCAAATGACACTGTCATATCAGAAGCACATTTGGAGAGATGTTGCCAAATGCCGCTGTCTTTACTAGAAGCACTGTCTGAGAGAAATGTTGCCAAATGCTACTGTCTTTACCAAAATCACTGTCTGAGAGAAATGTTGCCAAATACCGCTGTCTTTACTAGAAAAACTGTCTGAGAGAAATGTTGCCAAATACCGCTGTCTTTACCAAAAGCACTGTCTGAGAGAAATGTTGCCAAATGCCGCTGTCTTTACCAAAAGCACTGTCTGAGAGAAATGTTGCCAAATGCCGCTGTCTTCACTAGAAGCAATACTGTACATGTAGGAGACAAATATTGTCAGCTTCCGTTACATTGTAAGTATTGTTTGGTGAAATGGTCAATGCTGTCTTCATCAGAAGCACTGTATGTGAGAAGTATCACTAAATGCATCGGAGTTTGCTAGAACCAGTGTTGAGGAGAATATTGCTATATGCCAGTATTTTGACCAAAGCAAAATGGAGAGTGGAGGTTAAGAGAGAAGGGGGAATGGTGGAAGGGAAAGAGAGGGGGTGATGGAGAGAGAGGGGGTGATGAAGAGAGGGTGGTGATGGTGAGAGGGGGTGATGGAGAGAGAGGGGGGTGATGGAGAGAGAGAGTGGTGATGGAAAAATAGGGGAGTGGAGAGAGAGGGGAGATGGTGAGAGAGGTGATGGAGAGAGGGGGTGATGGTGAGAGAGAGAGGGGGGGGTTATGAAAGAGATGGGGTGATGGTGAGAGTGATGGAGAGACAGGGTGATGGTGAGAGAGAGAGGGAGGTGATGGAGAGAGAGAGGGTGATGGTGAGAGAGAGGGGGGTTATGAAAGAGATGGGGTGATGGTGAGAGAGAGGAGAGTGATGGAGAGACAGGGTGATGGTGAGAGAGAGAGGGAGGTGATGAAGAGAGAGGGGGTGATGGTAAGAGAGAGGGGGGGTTATGAAAGAGATGGGGTGATGGTGAGAGAGAGGAGAGTGATGGAGAGACAGGGTGATGGTGATAGAGAGAGGGAGGTGATGGAGAGAGAGGGGTGATAGTGTGAGAGAGAGAGAGGGTGATGGAGAGAGAGAAGGGCTAGGGGTGATGGAGAGAGAGGGGTGATGGAGAGAGAGAAGGGCTAGGGGTGATGGTGAGAGAGAAGGGCTAGGGGTGATGGTGAGAGAGGGGGTGATGGAGAGAGAAGGGCTAGGGGGTGATGGAAAGAGAGAAGGGCTAGGGGGTGATGGAGAGAGAGAAGGGCTAGGGGGTGATGGAGAGAGAGAGAAGGGCTAGGGGGTGTTGGAGAGAGAGAGGGGGTAATGGAGAGCGAGAAGAGCTAGGGAGTGATGGAGAGAGAGAGGGGTGATGGAGAGAGCAAAGGGCTAGGGGTGATGTAATCTCAGCGAGATTCGCCGAGGCTGGATATTTGGACTGATGCCTCTTCGGAAGAGGCGTCAGTCCAAATATCCAGCCTCGACGAATCTCGCTGAGATTAGGGGTGATGGTGAGAGAGATGGGGGTGATGGAGAGAAAGAAGGGCTGGGGTGATGGAGATAGAGAGAGGAGGGCTAGGGGGAGATGGAGAGGGGTGATGGAAAGAGTGAAGGGCTAGGGGGTGATGGAGAGAGAGGGGGTGATGCTGATGGAGAGATGGGGGTGATGGAGAGAAAGATGGGGTGATGGAGAGAGATGGGGTGATGGAAAGAGAGGGGGACTATGGGGAAGGGAGAATTTGAGGAGAAAAGTGAAAGGAAAGAACGAGAGAGGAGGGAGGAGAGAAAAGGAGCGAAAGGACACACCCACTAATGCTATCACCCGCAACACCCACTGCACTATAACTAACCACTAATATTGTGACTAGATCTATGCATTTTACCAGATATATTGCTGTGAAACAAAAATAAAGAACATTTACCTTTTATTGAGGACCAGAAGCTACAGTCTACACAAAAACCCGAAGCAAAAAAAGTGGGAAATTCCCACTGTGTAACTTTCTTTAACTTTCACTTCCACGTTACTCTTTATTTTTATGACTAAGAATTCCGGTTGCGAATATACAATAGAACAGTCTGTCTTGAGACTGTTAACCGGAAATAAAATCCTTTCGGTACTCCTCCATCAATTTCATTGAGAGAAGTGACATGACATGAGTTGATTTTAAAGTTAGAGATGAGGAAAAGACCCGATTTGCGACCCCTTTCCCGGTTTATGAAAAACATGTAAGATCACAGACAATTCAATTAATTCATAGATATGGGTGCATTTTACTTTTGAATGTGCAAATTGCGAGTACATGGTTGCAGTTCGAATTGCCTCTTTTATGAGTCTTCTACATTTAGCTTTGTTCTCTATTTCTGTGTGCATATTTTAATCGAGTAATTCTAGTGATTGATTGCACCTCAGGATTTGCTTTCGGTTTGTAAAAGTAACAAAGAAAAATTCATCAATCATTTATTCTATCACAAGACCTGGCCTGGCCTTGTCACCTTCATTTTTACGTAACTCGTACACAATTTGTTGCAAAGGTGTGGTATATATACGGGACAGAGTCCCACTGAATTCCAACCCAGGTTTGTACTGGCTCTCAGTTTTCAGTTTAATTCCAAATTGACAAGAAAGAAACACGGTTTATAATTTATTAAATGAAAATATGCATATAGAAGTTTATAATAGATTATTAGATATATTTCCTAACCCCCCATAACTGAACATAATTCCTAGTGTATTTAACAGAAATGAATGAAGAAAAAGTAATACCTTGAAATGGCTAAGAAGGGAAAGCTCGGTCCACAGACGAACAAAGAAAAGGCCCTGAGTTTTAGTAAACGGCCGAATTTATAGGGCTCAGAACAATAGAATTTAAATTACAATAGAAGATACTTGCGATAAAATAAGAATGACTTGGGTAAGCATAAAACAACCCGGAAAAATGTTCAGTTTACTACAGAGGTATGTTCAATCATTGCTAATGAGCTGAGACAATTCACAAACATAAGTGACTATTCTTTGTGACCTATCTTTAAATCAACAAACAAATAACAAATATCGACAGTCTATATTCATATACTAGATAGACCACTGATATTTTTTTTCTAGACTTTATCTTACAAGCCTTGAGCAAACTTTTGTGATAGCACAATTTTTAGTATGTGATATTCCACCTTAAAGATTGACATGTAATCCAGTGTATCCTCACCGTTACAGTCCACTATGGGAGAGGCCAGCCCCTAAGTACCCAATCTACCGTCCAGGAAACCCACAAACTCGTCTGTTTCTACCACAGTTTTGGATGAAAATCTTGAGAGATGAAAGGAATAGAGCACTTCCCAATTCTGTTCACTTTGAAGTTCATAGAGAGTAAGGCAACATAATGAACTATTAAAGCAATTTTGCATGTGTCATTAATAAAACAACAAAATGGTATAAAGCATATTTGTACAAATCTTAAAGTCCCATCCTGCTGGAACATTTTTTGGTGCAGTGATTTTTGGACATTTTTCTAAAGGGTCCTGCATTGTGGCTTCCGAATTGGGGAAAATTGTCAACATTTTGGTCAAATTGGGGAAAACCCAGACATTGTAAATAAGCTGAAAATATCATATCAAACAAGTGATCAAACACAAATTGATGTCATTCTTCTTTTATTTTACATATATTCAACTTTCTTTTCTTTAAGCTCTTAAAGTTTTCAATTATTTTATCTAAATCATCTAGAATTGATGCATCTTTGTCACATCGTACATAAACTATTCACATCGAACTTATTTTTTAACAAATACGTTTTTCACCAGTTTTTATTATTGGGAGTGCAAGTTAAATTAGGGGAAAATTGATTCATTTTTGGGAGGGGAAAGGGCCAATATTCGGACCTAAAATCTGTCTTTAAAAAATGACTGTGGTGATTGTAACCACTGCTGTCACTGTTCTGAAGTAGAATGTAAACATTGAATGCAGATAGTTTCATGTCTGCATATTACATCTTTTTGTGTATCTGCCTAAAATATGATACATGTACTGAACCTTAAAATCATACATCAAAGTATCGGAAAATATGGTACCATATAGCTGGTTTTTGGGGGTGGGATATAAAAAGCAGATATTGGGTCTGCATGGTATGCCATTGACTTTGGTGAAGTTCTTATTTATTCATACAAAGTATATATGTAACAGTAATAAGTCTCTTTTCTGATGCACTTGAATCTAGTAATTTTCGCAAATCTTTGAAAAATCTTTAATTGTCAGATGGGCCAAAATTATACCCCCCCCCCCCCCCCCCCCCCCCCCCCAGCTGCACTAATTTAGCCCTTTCTATTTGTTTTTTCTTCTTCCTGGAAATGTCAGAATAAAAACAAAATCTGTTAGGGCTACATCATTGCAGCTAGGAAAAATTTAATTTGTTTATTTAATCCAATCAATGTATGCTTACAAGTGTAATAAAAAAAAAAACGTGTTGCATAAAACTTGCATGGAAATTAATAAAGTCCTTCTGTTCATAATACATGGATCAAATACATCAGTTCAATGATTTTCAATGAATTACAGCAGATTGGAAAGGCTTTCGTAACAATGATTCACAATCCACAAGATGAGAGTTTAAAAAGCGCAAATAATTATTCCATCACAGATTGAATATCATACCTATGAGAACTGGGAATAAGTTTGCTTATGATTGCAAGTCAAGAGTTTCTTGTACAGAAAACAATTTTTGTACATAATGGATCAACATGCATTCTTTTCTCTTGCAGAATGGGTCAACATGATATCAGACAGTACTTAGAGAAGATTTATAAAGTAAAAGTGCTGAAAATAAGGACCTACACCATAGAGGGTAGGGGAACAAAAAGTTATCAGCAAAGCACAATTATGTAGATTTCATTTTCTAAGGGTGAATTCGATTAAGCGACCTGAGTTACACAGATAACTAGAGTTGTAAATAGAATGTTGAATTATTGACACTAGTGTTGAACTCATGTTACTCGAGTATACTCCCCATTTTACCAGGAGTAACAAGTGTTCCAATATGGCGGCGTGTTAGGAAGAAACGTAGTGTGAAGATTAGTTTATCGTTGCCCCTAATGATAGTGCAGTCTTGTCCTAAATTGTCGTGGATTTGGGATGCCGGGCGACGATTTGGAATACCAGTCAATGATTTGGGATGCCGGGCGAAGATTTGGGATGCCGGGCGATGATTTAGGATGCCGGGCGACGATTTAGGGTGTAACAAGCGTAGCAATTCTTATTTGTTTTCCTTTTCACCATGCAGATATCTGTTTTACAAAGTGAAACATCTCGTTTCATAAGAAAATCATAAAATGGAAGTAGAATGCTTAAGGTTTTTGATGTGATCATCTCTTTCCTCGTAAAATAGCCCTCATAAATGGATGTCATGATTTATCAGTTAGAATTTCAGGATCAGGCTAAATTGTTTACTTTTTACAAGCTCCTTCGATAACACATGCGGTGTGAAAACTGGCGACTTTTTGGTTGGTTCTGTTGTTGGCATTCAAGTAGACTCTCAACCACTTGAGCTTGTTTAAACAACACATGCATTGGTGGGAAGGGTTCAACTTTAATGAATATTGTATTCGCAGGAAAGGAGGCCAAAGAACGCAGCGTCAACGAAGCATGGCTGAGGTCGACATTTATAACCACAGATTTTGACAGAAAATTTGCTTATGTTACTTTGGTGAGTAATGATTTTTTTTTTACTCAACCTGAGTCATAGATACAAGTGACCTTTTCTTATCAAAGCAAGTCTGTTGTTGTCATAAACCTTTGACACTTTTTATACGTCCGCATAAAAATGCGGGCGTATTATGCTATACCGCTGTCATCCGTTTGTCTGACTGGTTGTCCCATCTGTCCCTTTAACTTTGTCTTCGCAACTACTCCTAAACCCTTTGGGGGATTTTGATGAAACTTGGTGCAACAAAGGATAACTTTAAGTAGCTATGCATATTGCAAGGAGAATGATGTCCAATGGTTTCTAAAGGAGTTGTGGCCCTTGGACGTAATTTTTTTCCATACAAAATACTTTGTCTTCGCAACTCCTCCTAAACCCTTTGGGGGATTTTAATGAATTTTGGTACAAAGAAAGATCACAATGTGGAAGTGTGCATACTGCAAGAATACTGTAAGAGGAATGCTGTCCAATGTTTTTTAAAGGAGTTACGGCTCTTTGACTTGGTTTTTTTTCTATTAAAAATACTTTCTTTGCAACTCCTCCTAAATCCTTCGGGGGATTTTGATGAAACTTGATACACAGAGAGATCACAATGTGGAGGTGTGCATATTGCAAGGAGAATAATGCACCACTATTTTTAGGTCACCTGAGTAAACTCAGGTGACCTATTGCAATCGATTGTCGTGCATCGTCCTTTAACAATTGAACATTTTTAACTTCTTCTTGATAACTACCAGTCCAATTCTTTTCAAATTTGGTATGAAGCATCTTTGGAACAAGGGGGACATAAATTGTAAATTTCAAGTCTCCAGCACCCCTGGGGCTTTTGGGGTGGGGCAAAAACTACCCAAAATTGACCAATTTTCAAAAATCTTCTCAAGAACCGCACACATGTAAGAAAAACTAAATGCATGATGATGGAAAACAGGAAAGCCTCTACCAAAAATATAAATTTCATGATCCCTGGGGTAGGGGTTCTGACCTCAGGGCGGGGCCAAACTTGGTTTATAGTGTTTATGTGTAAAACTCTTAAATAACATCTTCTTTAGTGCTGTTGATACTATATTGAAACTAAAGAGATATTTAGAAAGACCAGGTAGTCCTTTAACAAAATTGTAGATTTGATGATCCCAGGGGTAGGGATTTTGGTATCGGGGTGGGGCCAAAATGGTCAGTTATTAAATGTGTGAACAATAGACATTTTTAACTTCTTCTTGATAACTATCATTCCAATTCTTTTCATATTTGGTATCAAACATCTATGGAACAAGGGGGACATAAATTGTAAATTTCAGGATTCCTTCACCTCTTGGGCCTTCGGGGTGGGGCAAAAACTGCCCAAAATAGACCAATTTTCAAAAATCTCCTTCTGAAGAACCACACACATGTAAGAAAAACTAAATGCATAGTGATGTGGATCAGGAAAGCCTCTACCAAAATTGTAAATTTCATGATCCCTGGGATAGGGGTTCTGACCCCAGGGTGGGGCCAAACTTGTTATATAGTGTTTAAGTGTAAAAAACTTAAATAACATCTTCTTTAGTGCTATTGATACTAAATGGATAGAACAGGTAGTCTTTTACCGAATTTGTAAATTTGATGATCCCCAGAGTAAGGGTTCTGACCCCAGGGTGGGGCCAAACTTAGTATATAGTATTTATGTGTAAGTTTGCTGATACTGTATAAAATCTAAATGCATACTTAGGAATAGCAGAAAAGGATGTACAAAAAATGGTGAATTTCAATCAAAACCCAGGAATTTGACTTTAGGCTGAGTCCAAATTAGTCATATATTTTGATGTTTTAATGTTAATACACCTATTATTTAATGCCTTTCATCAGCGTATGCACTTTTGAAGGCAGTGAAGTTTTAAGAACACATCTTGTTTTATACTGTTGCTGCACATTAGAATTTAGCTTAGATATTCAGAACAGGAATTTTTTTTTAGATTTCATAGCCCATGGAAGTAGTGATACTTTTTCACTAGTATTCAGGTGACCGATAAGGCCTGTGGGCTTCTTGTTGAAGGAGTTAGGGCCCTTGGACTTAGATTTATTCTATGCAAGTACCTTGTCTTCGCAACTCCTCTTAAACCCTTTTGTGGATATTAATGAAACTTAGTACAAAGGAAGATCACAATGTGTAGATGTGCATATTACAAGGGGTTGCTGTCCCACTATTTTTTAAAAGAGTTACAGCCCTTGGACTTGGATTTGTTTAATGCAAAATCATTGTTAATTGCAACTCTGACGAAATCCTTTTGTGGATAATCTTTTCTTGTTCAAATTCCTAGGTCAGTAATGTATGCGGGCGTATATGTATCGATTTAGTGGTGCCCTATTTTTATATACATGAATGAACAACAATCACTGCTCCATAGTGAAGAACACGACTGTAATGTAATGCATGACAAATACTTTTAGGAAGATGTTGTGTTCGAGTTCCCAGACATTACAGAGGGATACAGAAAAATACAGAAGAGAGAGAGGGAGGAAAGTGAGAAGAGCGAACTCACGGAGCCTGCAAAACCTGACACATTGGGTGTGCCCAGCTTCTTTGTACAATAGAACTATCGCCTGTGTGTCTGTATGAACTGGTTGTTTATTTCCATGTTAATATATATACAGTAATATGCAGTTACAGCGAACAGAATTATTCGTCCCCAGCATTTCGCTATAAGCATGTTTTACTGTATATGTATACACTAGGTTTTACTGTATATGTATACACTAGGTTGCCGTGTTCTTGTGTTCTTCAGGAGATGACAAATGTGTGACAACAGAATTCTTAGATGTAAATTTCAATTTGAAATTCACAGATATTATGTCGTATCAGATGGAACTATTTTTGTTTCGAACGTTTTTGAAAGGACATTTTACTATCATGCTTAGAATACTTCCTAGAAGTGATATGAATTAATTAAAGGACAAGACATTCATGTTTTCTGTGATTTATTGACCAGCAATAAAAACATCCGACAAACAGCAAAAGGAAGTTTTAAATAAATAATAAAAATAAAGTCAACAGTTAGCATTTTTTTAACACGATTGTTTTATCAATCTCTTTTTGATATACTGAAAGTATTTGCAAGTATACACATTTACAACAAAGACCATTAAAGGATTCCTACAATACAACATATATTAAGATTCTTTTTTCCTCAGAAATTTACTTAATTATACGTTTTTCAACAAATTATGAAAATAAGCATTGTCAAGTTATTGCTGGTGGAAAAAGATCAAAACTTGTGAAATGTTTGTAGCATAACTGTGACCTAGCTTTGTTCAAAATCTTCTGTCATATTCAAGATTTAACTTTTTAAAAAATAAATGCTAATTCAAGAACAACATCTAGAAGATATATTAAAGCAAGATTTTTTTTTCCATTGTGTCCATATTTAGATGGATAGTATGTTAAAATTCTATCAAGAATAATTCTTCATGAATCGATAGACATGTGGTGTATGTGCCAAACAGCAAGCACAAGATATATATATATATATATATATATATATATATATATATATATTTGAAGGAAATTTTTTTCATGACACAATGTCAATTTTTTGATAAATGTAAGCATGATATAATAATAAAAATAATACTTCTGCAAAGCTACGGGGGAAAAACTGCAAGCACTATTATTAAAACTGTTCCAGCGTACATGTAGCTCTATGTTGCAGAATATTTTAGAAATTTGGATCTGCATGATAAAATTTTAATATTGTTATCTTGGGGTTGATGGTTCCATTCGTTCTTCGTCTTCTTTCTGAAACTCCAACTGCTGCAGACGACGCAATGCGTCACTGACAATGCACAGATCACCACGCAAATCGCTGACGGCATACGCAATGCAGCGCGTGTTGTTTAATACGTCAACAGTTTGTGTGTATGGGTTGTAACGTACTGCGAAGGGTCTCTTGATGGTACACGCAAATTGCCTGTTGGAAGAAATAAAACATTTCTGAAAATACATCAGTGGCGCGGAGAATAATTGTTTACTTCTCCAATAACTGACTGTTGACGTCTTTTCTGATTTCGTTACCTCATTCTCTCTTTTGCCTCCTCAAAAGATTCCGTGAAGAAATAGACGTCTTGGAATGTGGTGATCAGACACTCTTGACGGCACGTGCGCATTGGCTCAAAGGGAATTTTCTCAGCGGTATCCGTCAAAGCGTGCTGTTAAAAAAAACAAGTTGAAAATTTGTTATAAATGTATGACTATACTTTTTGGAAAATTCTAATCCTCGACTAATTGATAATGGAGATGGAAATTATTCAATCTTTATGTTAAAAAATGCATTGTGCTAATCACATCTATGTATGGTAAAGCAAACATTTCTAGATTTAAGGGCTGTTATTTCGTTTACTGTCTGCTCTTGAAACTTCACTTCAAGCCAATAAGAATATTAAGAATTGTTTCATACGCCGAGTTCTCCTATAGATGACAACAAACCGGCGCCATATGCTCGCAAGTGCCCGTCTTGTTTACACAGGCCAAACTCCACAGTGAAGAAATAGCACTGGAATAAAAAAGATTATAAAATTCACATCAAAGATTCGTTTGTCAAATATTGATTAAATTTTTTGTGTAAGAATTGAGAATGGAATATAGAACTCACCGTTGCTAACTTTTGGACTTCCTCATCTGAAGCACCAAGGGACGCCAGTCCCAGTTCCTGAGAGAACTGAGCAAAACTTGGATCCGCCAATAATGGCATGTGTCCCAACAATTCATGACAGCAGTCACTGGAAAATCAAAGACTTAGTTTAATAATAGTGCAGCTTCAAAAAAAATGCGGCTTTAGAACATTCATGTGATTTCAAGACCGTGTGGTATTACCTATGAATACCGATGTCATGTTGAACGAGTTCATTTGATTTACTAGTAAATAGAAATTTACAACTAGTTGTAAAAATTTGGCAGTAGTTTGTTTTTCTACCGAAGAGATATTTACTACCACCCATTTAATTCAAAATACAGTAGCGGACATTATATGGAACTTTTACTGCCTCGCTAGAGAGCTAGCTTTTCTAGTGAGGTGGTACTACAGTCTCTCTCTTGATTACGCAAGCTAAACAAAGGCGAGCGTTGCTAGTGGGTGACCGCTTCTCGTTACACAAAGGTGGTGACTTAACAACTCTGGGGTGTTTGATGGGAGACCTACTTCAGTCTCTGCAGAGCTCTGGGCCTTTGTGTCAATGTCCGGGTGTGGCTTCGTAAGGTCGGGGACGACGGTGGTTGTCGTCAGGATCGGTGGATGCCGTTTTTGAAAAGATGCCAAACATTCACAGAAAATCTATACTAAGCTTTGGGATGAAACCTCTTTGAGCGCGCGGTGGTGGTGGTGGGGGGGGGGGGGGGGGGGGGGGGACTGACAGCATATAGGGAACTTTTACTGCCTCGCTATTGAGCTAGCATATCTAGTGATGTGGTAAAGTCTCTTTATTAATCATGCAATCTAAGCAACGGCGATCGTGTTCAGTGTAGTATGGGTGACCGCAATACTTTACAATATACAACATGACGGAGAGACGATATCGATACAATGATAGACAGCCACGAAAATATTCTCTATTTGGACCACATTTTATACGGGGTCTTCAATTTTCTGTTTAAAAGTGGAACATTGTATGCAAGACCTGCAACACGAGATCTCTTCAAATACTACAAGCCAAGCAGCACTAGCTTCCAACTTTGACCCGGCCGGGAATCGATCCAGCGCCCTATCACTCATAAAACAATCAATTTTAGATACAGGCCATCGCATAATGTAAAGGCTTTGTAAATACTTCTAAAGGTCACATGATGCCCAAGATTTTGGACTTATCAAATGAATATTTGATAAAACAACAACGTAAATACGTCACTAATTCATGTACATGAAAAACGCCAATAAAAAGACTCTTGTGAAGGATTGCAATTGTTTTATCGTAAACATTTGTGAATATAATGCAGAAATGATGACGTTTTCTTGGGGAAATGTGTGGTAAAAATGAATTTCTTGATTATTGTGTAACGTCCCTCTCGAGAATATTTCACTCATATGGAGACGTCATCATTGCCGGTGAAGGGCTGCAAAATTTTGGCCAATGTTTGGCGCTTATGGCCTTCTTGCAAGGAGGGATCTTTATCGTGCCACACCTGCTGTGAAACGGGACGTCGGTTTATGCGGTCTCATCCGAAGGACCGCCCCCATTTAGTCGCCTTCTACGACAAGCAAGGGGTACTGGGGACCTATTCTAAACTGGATCCCCACGGGACTTGATAATGTTTTGAGATATTAAAATATTTTTACAGAATTCTATAATACTTTATGAGAGTATTCTATGTCCTTTACCCTCTGTGTCGGAAATTGTAAAGATGGATGCCTTCGTGATGTGAAAACGATAAATTTGTGTCTCCGATTACTACAGATTTTAATATTCTAAGCACTATAAAACACTCACGGTTCCGGGGTGTAGAAGGGGTCGGAACTATGACGAATATACTGTGTGCAGTGGAACACGCGGAAAGCCAGTCCCGCTAAAAAGTCACGTGACGAAAGGTACCCCGCCACTGGACGAAGTTGGAAACCAGTTCTCTCTGTAACAAAGTGCCGCAAAAAATGTTAGTGTGTTGTGCTAGGAGGTTCTATCAAGACCTCAATGCTTAACCAAGTTGTAACAAATATCAAGAGCCGAGTCTGCACACCAGTGACGTGGTAACAGAGACTATGACCGATGGTGTAATTTGATCAAGATCGCATTTTTCATGTATGTTGCAGGATAACCTCCGAGGTCAAGACATGTTTAGAAATATAAAGCAGAGGCGGTAATTATTCTGCATCATACACGGAAACAATAATTTTATTTCTATTTTACTACGGCTCAGAAATATACAGCCGATCGTTTACCTATACACCTACGAAGTAGGTCACCGTGACGTCATGGCCGGCACTAGACATACATGTTTTCCGCTGACGAAAAAGGTGAGTTGGTAGGATCAGTTATCGACTTTATTATTGTATTAACAAAACACGAAGCGCAAGCAAGATGCACATCAATTTTCTTAATCAGTTATTACGTATGAAGGTACATGTATATCGCAGAATAATGACCGCGGCATTCTTTTGATCTTTAAATTGCAATAACCGTGGCAGAATATTATTTTATAAAAAAAAATTCAAAAGAGTAGTTTTAAAGGACCGTTTTTACTGCTAAATGTATGTACTACATGCACGGCAGACAGAACAGATATTCACTCCAGTTACTGCCTTGTAAATCGCGAGGCCTACATACTCTGATAAATGTAGAACATTTCCAAGAACTTTATTCTACCGCGTGTTTGACAGGAAATCCATGTTCCGTCCCCACGACTTCAACGTAACGCGATATTTCGCTAAATGCAAAGCTCAGTGCATTCTTTGCAGAGTATTATGTAAACTTTATGTCTGTTAACATTACATTTCACTGTGCATGCTATATAGACCGGGCTTGATTTATAATTTTTCTTAATTCCTTAACAAACACATTGACATTTTCCCTTCTGGTATTTTGTGCTGAGATTGGTGGTTGTTATTTTCATATTCTTGTTTTACTTTTTTTCTGCACGGTAATTGTCTCACCTGACCTTAAACATCGTTTACCTTTCAGGAAGTCGGACACGTCCTCCAGTTGTGGAACATTGTCGTCCCTAGGAAAGAGAATGAAAGTCAATTGTTTAAGATATCCCCGATGTCTTGAAGTTTTTATTGAGAATATATATAAACTATATAGGCGCTTACTAGCCTTTCCTGATCAAATTAGTTTCCCCGTCGTCTGTTTAACTTCTATACAACCCTTCGTGGACTACTACTGTTTGTCTGTTTTAATGTTTTCAATGATTAGTTAAATGTTGACAAATACATGACAAGAAATCAAATGGGCTGAAATAAGTAACTTACGTAAAAGCATTTATGTGTAGCAATCTATTTCATACACAATACAATGACCCCGGGGGACACAACGGGACCAATATGATAGGGATTTATAAAAGTTTTATACAGAAAGAAAACAAGAGGTCATACCGCTCGCCTGAGTCACCTTGGCCCATATTTAAAGATTTTCCTTGCATATTCGCTTGTAAAACTTCGATCCCTATTGTGATTCCAACCTACTCCCGAGGGCCATGATTTTTACAAACTTGAATCTGCACCATGTCAGGATACTTTGATGTAAATGTAATCTTTTCTGGTCGAGTGATTCTTGTGAAAAAGATTTGTAAACATTTTCCCTATATATTTGATTGCAAAACTTTGATCCCCTGTTGTGTCCCCACCCTACCCCCGGGAATCGTGATGTTAACATAGATGTGCACTATGTCAGGAAGCTTTAATGTAAATGAACACTTTTCTGGACCAATGGTTTTTGAGAGGAAGATTTTTAAAGAGTGAGGAGGGCATGATCTAAACAAACTTGAATCTACCTTATATCATGATGTCTTCAGGTAGATCTCCATTTTTATGGCCCAGAGGGTCTTGAGAAAAGGACTTCTATTGTCCCTATATATTCGCATGTAAAACGCTGATTCCCTATTGTGGCACCAACATACCCCCAGGGGGCATGATTTTAACAAACTTGAATCTGCACTATGTCAGAAAGCTTTCATGTTAATTTCAGCTTTTCATGTCCAGCGGTTCATAAGAAGATTTTAAAACGACCCCACCATATTTTTGCATTTTTGTGATTATCTCCGCTTTGAAGGGGGCATGGTCCTTCATTTGAACAAACTTGAATCCCCTTCAGCCAAGGATGAGTTGTACTAATTTTGGTTGAAATTGGCCAAGTGGTTCTGGAGAAGAACTCGAACGTATGAAAAGTTTACAGACAGACGGACGGACAACGGGTGATCAGAAAAGCTCACTTGAAGAAATGTAGAAGAACTTCTCCACTGATTTATTCTGTCAGATTTTGTTATGAGTGGTCTCTTAGACTGATTGTCGGTATTGTAAGAATTATCGAGAAAATTAAAGAAAGGTATATTAATTTTCTTCTAGTTAGCAAGTATTATTGCAATATATTTAATTGCATAAAGAAGGTGTTGCACGTCCCATGTTATTTTCCCTAAAGGTGTTGCATGAAAGATCGATGAAATTAAGTTATTCAAATATATGATAAAATTAATATTGGAACTTATGTCTTGAATCAAACATTTTTAAAGATAGGTTTAAAAGACGTGTATTGACAAAAAATAGCCAAAATAATTTGAAAAGCGATTTGTTTGATTTTTAGCGCTAAAATATAGGGGTATCCCCGAATTTCACAAAAAAATGCATGCCTCTGTGAAACCAAATGAATTTAGAATGAACATGTTCTTCGAGTTTTCCACTAAAAACCGTCGATTTGAAATTTTGTTTTCCGGAGGCATTTTTTGTTTGTTTGTAAAAATTTTGAATAGAAACGATTTTACTGATATTATTTTTTAACTTCACATGTGCGTTAATTTTCCTTAGTAATGTATGATCTAATGCGTGGTTCGGTCGGTTAGGTCGTCGATTTTTATATCTAAAGATGTTTTCTTTTTAAAACGACCGACCGGGTTCGAATCCCTCACGAACACATTTTTTTTCTTCATATTCCATGTAGATTGTTTTCTTGATTGAAACACACTTCTAGTTTTAATAAATATTTCATGTCAAATCTGATTATTACAAGTGCCGAGTTTGAAATAAGCTTCCAACCTGAACACTGTCTAGTTTGTGAATAGGACTCGCAACAAACACGCCGAATACAGCATGCAATACCTGTGTTTTAAAAGTCAAGGTTACTAACGAGAACTTGTATCTATGTTAGTTGTTGGCAAAGGCATCGTGTCTTTTACGAAAAGCCGTTGTGAACTTTGCAAAACTTTAAAAGAAAAACTTAATTTAAGACCAAACAAAGTAAATAACCGTTAAACAGTTTAAGTTTATATGTATTCCAGTAGCAACTTGTTATGGTGAATCAATGTTTTCAGGTGCATGTACTTTGAATTATGTTGAACTTTATCAATGCGTATTAAACTTCCCATGTTTTGTTCTGTAGTAATGTACATTTGCCAACTGTTGTTTGTAGAAAAGAATACATACGAGTATAAGATCTTTTAGACGGTGGTAGTATAGAATATCAAATAGTTGATACACTCGTAACATGTAACTGTATACATTTTATCTGATACTCAGAAGAAAAAACTTTAACAGACAATTTAATTTTCACGACTTAAAAAATGTATGTTTAGACTACATGTATAATGTATTAACACAAAAAATGTATTAGGTTTGTCCTTAGTACTGGGGAATCCTACAAGTATTTAAATGGTAAATACGTACATGTACTAAGAGTATTTATATATAAATATGGACGAAGGTCAGATCTACGTCACGAATGCTGGCACGGAGCTCCGATTAGGGAAATTTCCTGCTTCGGTGCAACACCCTCTTTCACAAAATTTTGGTACACCCTTTGTTATGCATTTAGGTTTTAACCCGTATCAGCATACTTGAAGAAGTCTTTCAAATGACTATAATAATTTTATCCCGACACTGGAACCAAAACCCTTACCCTTAAATTAAGAAATTTGCAGTTTGGGTAAATGACTACCTACTCGTTCTGAATTAACTATGTAAGGTCAGTTTAGTATTAATAGCACCACAAGAAGAAAATATTTAACTGTTTATAGATACACATGTACACTACAAGATTGGTTCGGCCTTGGAGTCGGAACCTCTACCCTGGGGATCATTAAATTGACATCATTGTTTGTGAGAAATGTTTAAAGATTTTTCCTATATACCTCCATGTAAAACTTTGATCCCCTATCGTGGCCCCATCCTACTCCCGGGGGGCCATGAGTTGAACAGAAGTGAATCTACAGTATATAAGGATACTCTTCATGTGAATTTCAACTTCTCTGATCCAGTGGTTCTTAAGAAGATTTTTAAAAATGTCTTCACCCAATTTTGCTTTTTCTTGATTATTTCCCCTTTGAAGGGGGTATTGTCCTTCATTTAAACAAACTTGAATATCCTTCACCCAAGAATGATTTGAACGAATTTTGGTTGAAAATGGTTCAGTGGTTCTGGAGAAGAAGATCCCAATAGGTCACCTGAGTGACTCAGGTGACCTAAAAAGTTTTCATAGTATCATTTCGTGAAAGTGCAACAAAGTCACTAATGTGGGTTTTTTTTATTTGGTGAAAATCATAGTTTGTGGTTTGTTCGTGTTCAGCTATAAGCAGACTGATGAAGTGCAAGCTGTATTTTAATATTCTTAAATGGACACTACATTTTAAAATGTTAAACATGAATTTAATCTGAACCATGGTTTAAAAAAATGTTGGACGATGCTTAAAATGAAGTAAAACTACATATCATTTGTAATGGCAAACTTCACTAAAGGGCCCAATCTGATTAAAATAAGATCTTTGATCCGCTCCGCTAATGTTTTGTCAATGTAGCGACATAACAGTACCGGAGCGGATCAAAGATCTGATTTTAATCGGACTGAAAATGACCCCGTTTTGAGGCATTGTTGGGTAAGTTCATAACTCTTTCAAAAATAGGTCAACAATGTCCAAACTCAATCTTAAGATACGTTTATCCATAAATTCTCTTGAATTTAATACGCCACAAAAATCCGGAAAAGTTTTAAAATCTCAGTCGAAAAAACGTATACTCTTTGATCGAATGTTATGAAAAATATGTAGAATTTAACCGCCATTCTACTTCCTTACAATAATATTATGGTTCGGATATTGTTTCTACAAATGATGAGAAACAGAAGAAACTGTGTCAAAATCACAACAAAACAATTGCACTATACAGACGAGAGATCAGAAAATGTTGATTGTTTACGTACATGTAGCACTGAACCCGGACAGCCCTAAACACTGATTTATTTATCTTCTTTTTTTTTTTACAAGGGGATTCCTTCAGACAAGGATGATTTGCACATTTCATTGTTATACAGAATTTTATTTGACAATTATTATACTAAGGCATCACTAAAAGAATTTCTACACGTGACATTACCCACTGGGGCGTAAAATTTGGGCAAGCATTCTCTCTTTTATACTGTATTTCGTCGAAATTTGCATATCAGCACGTGACTATAGTCACCAGTGCTTGTCAATTCTGAATAAAAAGACACGATCTAGAGTACATTTCTTGTACATTGTATAAACAAGAAAAGAAAACTGAACCAAAGATTTTTCATGTATAGAAACCTTTTTTGCTAGAGAAAGCAGTCTCACGTGACTTTCCCATTAAAGATATTAATCAAAATATGCAGGGTTTAAAGAAATGTTTACCTATGTCTACCGGCCAAAGTGTCAGCCAGCTAAATCATTTAATTGCTTCGATGTAACCAAAATCGACATCGCAATTTTAAAAATCTTTTTTTAAAAGTCTATTTGATAGAGGGGCTGTTGTCTAGATGACTGATTGAAGTAAAAATTACTATTATATTTCATTATCAGGTGGGTTTTTTCACGGCGACGAGATGAAATTCCCAGCTGCATTAAGTTACTAGATGTACATAATGATATATAATAAATGCTTCATATTACACTCCAATGATAATATACCTTTGTGTCTAGATAAATATTTCCGAATCATCGGCACTGTGGGCTGTGGCATATAATTTCTCCCGTATATTTCTTCATGGATAGATAAGCCCAGATAACATTTTCTCCCTAGGGAAAAACGAGTCCTAATTCAATTTTCACAAAGCCAGAATAGCTTTTCATCGCCCTGAGTGAGATACCCCTCCCCATCATTTCATTTCTAGATTCATTTTTAGACTTTTCTGGTATCCGGATAGTGACGTCATATGCATGATATGGTCAATGATATATGATTTCGGACACAGGTACGGTTTGAAAAAGTAAAGGTTGGGTGTATATTTTTCTCTATATTTATGTACAATGTATTTTCTAGTCAACATCATGGGATTCCATCTGCTTATCTATTTACCTCATGAAAATAACCATAGGTCAACCCTGTTCACGTGGTATAGGAGAAGATGGCATAGTTCACTCCCCTTATCAACAGATTTCCATTTTACATCAATATTAGTCAAGCAAATGTTGCAAAAATCTTGATAATATTGCTTCCATTTTCGGACTCCCAAGTTTAGATAGGAAATTTGTTTTGTAAATATTTCAATATCTAATAGAACAGTCGTAATTATTCAAAAAATACGACTAGAACTATGTCAGTTTGGTTGAAGCGGAACAATTCACTTTTTACATCGTCTATTTGTAATATTTTCCAATTACCAGTTATAGAAAACCTAGTAATTAATTACGCTAAACTCCATGTAGTAAATAAATTCTTTTTTCCAGGTTTTTCCTGTAATCCATGCCTGTACTGTGGGAGGGTGGGGTGGGGGTTACGCCGGTGGATATCCTATGATACACCAGTACCCACAGCACAGTATTTCAAGCCAGGGAGGGGTGGGCGGGGTCACATCGAGTGTCATATTCTTCTAGATCTGTTTTAAAAGTCTGTTTACGCAGCGATCTATCAGGAAAGCTGTGTGTTTATAGTGGTGTTTGATGTTTTGTAGCTTTTTGAATTCAGGATTACCTGTATCCACAGTGATCGATCAGGAGTGGGAGGTTCCGCAGGTACTCACGGCAGGCGTGAGAAGGGTACAGCTTATTCAACTCCCGAAACACGACACCCCTAAAACAAAGGAGGGTGCAAGTCCGTTATACCTACATATTCTACATGAAAGAATTCAATTCTACATGAATTCCTTGATACGAAATTTCATAAGAACAGTATAATTTCGTGTCCCTAATTTTAAGATGATTCTGATCTAAGATTCGAATTTTTGAAAGTCATTATAAACACACTATACATAAAGATTGGTTTGCAGCAACGTTTATCGTTCTATGATATTAAGCGAATATAGAGATATTTCGGCTATCATTACTTTTGTACACAGTTAGAGGGGTAATACTGAAATATGTATATGGGGTCCTTGAAAAAAAAAAAAAAACATACTACGCCTAGATCCCAATATGATTGTAAATTAAAAAATAAATTCATTGGTTGATATTTATATGTTACATAGTCAAAATAGGTGCTGACGATGTATTTTTTCAGAGTTTCTAGTGATGGGGTATAAATATTCTCATGACGTCAAAGCACATAACAATGTGCGGCCAGTAAACCCGTTGAAGGCGTATTGGTAATATAAATTGATTTCAGACAATGATTAGTTTCCTCAGTCCTGTATATGTTGACTGTGAGTGACGAGGCCTGACTTTCTCTATCTAGTCTTTGTTGACTGTAAGTGACTTTCTCTATCTAGTCTTTGTTGACTGATTTTCTCTATCTAGTCTTTGTTGACTGTGACTTTCTCTATTTAGTCTTTGTTGAATCTAAGTGACTTTCTCTATCTAGTCTTTGTTGACTGTAAGTGACTTTCTCTATCTAGTCTTTGTTGACTGATTTTCTCTATCTAGTCTTTGTTGACTGTGACTTTCTCTATTTAGTCTTTGTTGACTGTAAGTTAATTTCTCTATTTAGTAGTCTTTGTTGACTGTAAGTTAATTTCTCTATTTAGTCTTTGTTGACTGTAAGTTAATTTCTCTATTTAGTCTTTGTTGACTGTAAGTGACTTTCTCTATCTAGTCTTTGTTGACTGTAAGTTAATTTCTCTATTTAGTAGTCTTTGTTGACTGTAAGTTAATTTCTCTATTTAGTCTTTGTTGACTGTAAGTGACTTTCTCTATTTAGTCTTTGTTGACTGTAAGTGCTCTGACTTTCTCTATCTAGTCTTACCATGTGTTGATCTCTTCTTGGGTGTAGTCCACACGTGGAATGGGTTGTCCGCTGTTAAAAAAAAAACATTCAGTGAAGTTAAAAGGATTTTCAAGAGAGTAATGGATTATCATTATCAGTGTAAAAAAAAACCAACAGAGCAAAACACCCCACCCAAAAACTAACCAAAATAAATAAAATAAAAACAAACGAACAAACAAAAAATTCAGCCAAATAAAAAAATCAAAAACGAAAACCGAAAACAAATTGAAATAAAACAAACAGATCAAATCTAATATACATGTATATATATACGTTTTGTTTGTTATCAGCTTTAAAAAATTGTAGTTTAGTTGTAGTTTTTTAATTCCTTTTCTATTTAGTTTTCTATTCTATGTAAATATTCTATCATCCTGAAGAAGGGACGGGTCTTCCCGAAAATTGGACAATTCATTGTTGTTCGTGTCGTTGGTCATTTTAGTGCTTTTTATATCCTTCTTATTTGACCTCGTATCTACTACCGGGTATTATATCCAACATTGTAGATGTTGAGCGTTGTTGGATTTTAGTGCTTTAAATATATGTACCGTTTTCTACTTTACCAAATATATTAAGATTATACTTGAAGAGGATTTCGTCAACGTTTCTATTATTAGATATCTAATATAGTGCATATGAGTTTAGCATTGCAGATCTGAACTGATATACAATGTATAAATCAACACTCATAACATTTGATGTGAAATATAATGCGCAACTACTGGTATATTTTTCATAGCTCCAGAGTTCGTTTACTCACAAACCAAACTCTTCCATTTAGGCATTATGGGATAGCGCGTATAGTGTGTTACGTCATTGTAGAATGACTAAAAAAACATAACGTGAAACGTTAACAGTTCAAACATCAAGTTCATAACTTTACACTATAATTTGAACAGAGTCTCTCTACTTTCTAATGATCTTTTGATCATTTTATGTTTAAAATGAAATCCATACTTCTATATTAATGCTCTTAAATGTCAATATTTTCAAGCTTTAACTACGAACTACTTAATCGCGGACTCACAATACATGTATATTCAAATCTGTATCTTGTACTGCGTCATATAAGAGGTCTATACGTACATGCAGGTGACGTAATGAGGCCTCGAAGGGGAGTTTGCTTTCAGGATAATGAAAAATATAGCACATTGAGAAAAATTCCGAGAAATTATTCAAGTTCATGAATGACGTCACAATTGAAATTTGACTACACTATAAAATTACTCAACAAATTTTGTTTCTTGTGCATTTGATATTTATAAAAGTGGAATCACTTTGAATTTACTGAAGTGATTTTTTAGTATTTTCGAGGGCAGATTCTTAGTAATTGTACTTTACTCTTTCACTGTTTTATGCATGTAAGCTGTTAAACCTGACATTTTGAGAGGACGAGCTACTTTTCATAAGCAGGACTTCTCCTAGCAGGTTAGCTGTAATCCCGACGTTCTATTTAATGGCCATTCTTATTAGAGTCAATAAATAAACATAAGTTGTGAGCAGGGTATTAACCCACAGACCAAGAGAATTACAGCGCGCTCAGGCGCCCTAAATCGACCGTCTGTCCGCTCCGTCAAGTCGCAACGTATCCAATCATCGCACGCAGAAATGAAAGAGAATCAATCCAACAATCTGATGTAGGAACAATTTATCTGCATTAAAGATACAATTAGGAAGTCTTAGCACTACAAAGTCAACGGACAAAAAGGCGACGGCAGGAACACTGCCACGTGGAATTGTACTGTCATCGGCAGAGGACACCACATGTGACGTCAGAGAAAATGACATCCATGTATCAAATATTTATACTTACTGTTTATACGCCATCGCAATATCGGCGAAAATCTTCCTTCTTTGTCGATAAATCTTGTCCTTGAAGCCCTGACCAGACGAGAAGATAAAATAACATTGCTTTCAGCTTATGGTTATTATCATATTGAATTTCCTATCAATGTATTCGCGGCTGATTCTTACCGGGTGGTCTGCATCTAGCTCTGATCCATACATTAGTACCCGATTGGCTGCTTTGTCCAAGTCCGCCATCTTTCTTGGAAACCATGGTGCATTAGCCAAAGCATCCGCTATTCGTGTGAAAAGATAATTTAGACTATCCGTAATATTTACCTGATATTTGGAAAATAAGTAAACTATTCTCATAAAACCTATATAGGTGCACTTTCGATAATGTACATATATGCGTGACTTTCCATGACCAGATACTTTGATCATGAGGCCGTGGTTTTCCAGCAGTGGTCTCTGTATCGTTATGTACTTACCCGTGGCAGGAATCCTAGCCGCGGTAGCGGGAGACGGCGGGACGGGAATGTCGTTGTACGAGATTCCGGCCACTTGTTTTTTCAGACGTTTGATAAGCTCCTGCAACCGGATGTTGTCTGTCTCCAGCTCCACGTAAATTTCAACTTCCGTTTCACTGTTCCTAGACTTCCGGGATTCTATATGTACCACGTTGATGTGGTTATCCTGCAGTGTAGTAAAATTTGTAGTTATACTGAAGTCTGCGAGCCATAGATACAAAATCAAAGTATATCTAAATGTGAATGCTACTGAGAGAAAGGAGTAGAGTGTCTTAGTACCATGCCGACTCCCAGACAGACAGTGTGATAACGATATATGTTGTGTATGCTGGCGTGCACATGCGTGAATATTTACATTTTCAGTGTTTTTGTCTTTGATATATCTACAAATTGTAATGATAACCATTTTCTCATGGATGCAAACAATGCGCGTATGAATAGAGATAAATATAGTGCGTATATTTCAATGGCTGGGGATTCCAACAGATGTTAATATAGGATAAAGTATGCCGGCGTGAAACGTATTTTCAAAAGTAATTTTTAAGCGATTGATTGATTGCATATATTGTTTAACATCCATTCCGAGATTTTTTTCTCACTCATATGGAGACGTCACCACTGCCGGTGAAGGGCTGCAAAATATAGGCCTTTGCTCGGCGCTTACGGGCTTTGAGGAGGAAGGAACCTTTATCATGCCACACCTGCTGTGACACGGAGCCTTGGTTTTTGCGGTCTCATCCGAAGGACCACCCCGTTTAGTCGTCTCTTACGACAAGCAAGGTGTACAGAGAACCTATTCTAACCCGGATCTCCACGGGATTGAACGCGACACTTGGTTAATAGTGCTCACCTGGAAGATCTTGAGGGCACTGGCCAAATTTCCCACTCTGTTCTGCAGGGTGAACACAACGGAAGTCGTCTTTCCTATACCGGACGGGCTGAAGATGCCGTCCAGGTGTCTCAGGTTCTCCTGTAAAAGGTTAGAGTTAAAATCACAACAAGATGCATGACCCACGAATACAAAGATGTAGTATTTTCACATACTGTGACACATCTACGATCGCAATCAAATGCACATTTCTGACATATACATGTATAGATCTATGTTTATATAAAATCAAAAATGAATATCAGAAAATGACACTTGTAAGGTTCTATATTTTCAAAATTGTGTTTTTATTTGTTTGGGTATGGAACTTACGGCCATAGCGGTGAGGGTTCTTTATCGTAAGCATGGCGATCAGTGTTGTAGCAGGGAGGATTCTTTATCGTAACAACACCTACCGTGACAAAGAACCTCTGTTTTAAAGGTAATATAATCGGGGGGGGGGGGTTTAGTAACTTTTACTTCTGATACAAGACGAGGGGACAGTGACTACCTATCTCAGACGTCTTTGTTTTGGTGCAGTGCCAGGATTGAGAATCGAACCGAGGACTCTCCGGTTGCGAAGCAAGCACCTTAACCAACCTAACGAAAGGCTATTGCCACCGATCGTACCCTCGTACTGTCAGCTCTTCAACGGAATTCCAACAATCTTAATATTCAATCATATTTACTCGTGGTGATGAAATTCTTGACGAAGCGTGCGTTTTAAACGATGCATTGCATGTGATAGTAGATAGTACATTAAATAGTGATAATGTAACCGAATTATATCCAGTTAGTCAACGCTGCAGAAATACTTAGATTGGTGCATCTACACTTAAATGCGGATGACGAATTTAGAACAACTATAAGGACACCGAAATCATATATCTAGTTATTTATTACTCTATACACATAAGTAGACCTCTCGAAGTTTACGGTCTGATTCAATTTAACTTTTTCTTACAATCCTAACTTCAGTCAATTCGCTGTTTCACCTTGTTGGGAAAACATCCGTTTTGTGTTAAGATAGTGGTGTAATCGCCTGTCATTTGATTGCAAGTCAGCGGACATAGAAGGTAAGACCGTGTCGCGTCGAATTGAATTTTTTTTTTTGTTCAGCATATGGCTAATATTTGTAGAATGTAGTTATTTCTCATTAATTCTCTTCAAAGTGTCGTGTGATTTAAAAGAAGAGGACAATTAATATTTGCCAGAAATTGAATTATCAACATATGAAGGGGAAAAAATTGTTTTTAAGAAAATTAAAGTCACTAACATGAAATGTCATTTAAATTCGGATCGTAAACTTTTAAAATTTGATTTCATTCCATTCCGAACAGATGCCATTTTCGAACCCGCCTATAGTAGATGTAAAATATATGATATTCGTATAAAGAGCAGACACCCCTTGAATAGGTAGCGTTACCCGTCATGGGCTAAGTGTTTTGTTACACAAAAATTAACAGCTTTTTGTCATGTCCAAGGTTTCGATTGAGGGCAAATTCCCTGTAACTAAGATAGAATACTAGAAATTCGGTGCTTATCGCGTTCAGATTTTGTACTCTCTCCATACGTGGTATCAGCGACTACAACATGTATAGTTGGTGTACATACATGTATTACCGTACGCTACAATTACATCGTTTCCTAAACTAGAACACATTTGCTAATTTGTTCAATTTTTTGAAACCCTTGTATCTGAGTGCTTCTTCCTCTTTATAAATTAATTAGAGAGTTTTTCCCGTATGTTGCGACTGCTTAAGAATTATGTCATGGCTGGAGAAGCAAGAAACTCTTAAACGACTCATTACTGTATCCTGTACCGTTCGCATCTAATCGAGTGAGTGTATATTCGTATACAGTTTGACCTCGCCCGGCCGCGAAAAATCTCCCAATCGACTCAACGACTCGGAATGATTTTTAGCATGTTTATAACATTAGTATTTGTTTTGAGCTGTATGGATTGATTGATTTTGTTTTTGCCGAATTTATCCGGAATTTGTATAACATGGTTCTCACACTTTTTTGTATTGATATACGTAATGTGGTCTCTCGGATGTTTTTTTAAAGGTGGTATCAACAACAAATTAACACACACATCTTTTGACTAATCGGGAAATCCGACATCACCATGGAATTTCCCGCGTGACAATACGATCACTAGTTCAGAATTCCTATGCAGATTTCCGCGAACTTGTGCAAATAAGGAAAAGGTTGAACATTAATTTTTATTACTGTTCATGTAATAGCGGCCGATGTTAATGATTAAATATTACCTAAGACTGTTTACCTGTACGTGTAAAGGTTGTTTTAGTGGAATTAATTCAGAAGCAGCGTGCGGTAAAAGCTCGATAGTCGGACGCACCACTAGTGATAAGACAGCATATCTATTGAACTACTTACTGACTGGATATATGTATTTATTAAAAGCTGTTTGTCATTAACATACAAATTCGTTAATAACGGTTTTTTTTGTTGTTGGGTTTTTTTTTTTTTTTTTTTTTTTTTTTTTTTTACCTTCATTGGTTATTAAGCCTTTTAAAATCGCGGGTACAGAGACTTATTACATCAATGTATAAGATTTGTGTGTGGGGGGGGGGTGTGATAATTGAAAAATATCTTTTTCGATTTTTCGTCATGACCACCGTCTTAAAGGAATAATATTAAGGATGTCCGCATGATGCACTTACACAGGGACGTCATCAGCGCCACACCTTAGAAACACCTATGCACGGCGGTCAGGGCCAAAGCAGTGAGGTTTTTTCATCGTACATGTTTGAACCAACGCCTACCGCGACAAAACGCACCTGAAGTATGGACACTACTACCTTTACTATCCCACCTTTCTGATTGATTTTGGTTGCAATAATTTCTCTGAAATGTGTGGATTTCCTGCCTATTTCATCCCAATTTTGATTTACGTAATCGTTTCACGCTTTTTTGTAAGCTTTAGAAATTGGCCCTCTACCAGTATAATGAAATACATAAATTGAAATTGGGATGAGATAGACAGGGAATCCACACATTTCCGGAGAAATTATTGCCACAGAGAGAGAGAGAGAGAGAGAGAGAGAGAGAGAGAGAGAGAGAGAGAAGTGACCGTGACATGGGACCTCCGTTTTGAAGGACACATCCGAAAAATCCATTAACTTTAAATGTCGGGTGTTTGCCAAAGGAAAAGTCTTATGTTAAAAATCAGGGATTTGATGCAACGACGGAAACTGCTTTATATAAAGAGCGCATACTACAGTAAATGCAACTGTAATACTCGGATGTGAGGAATAGAAAGAGTTAGAAATATATAATAAACATTTTGGAAACGATCAGTCATTTTGTTGTCAAATAAAATCCTGCATTGTCTAGTGGATGAATTATGGTTCATATTATTCCTCATATATATAAGATGTCATGAAAGATCTAGCGTCTTCTGAAATGCATCGACTGTCAATATTCGTCGATTTGCATACATGCGGTTTTTTCTTCTTCCATTTTTGAACAAGTATGCTTACAAAATTAGCTCCGTGTATTCATGCAGCAAACTAAGCCTGTAAAGTTGTTTTCCATTCAATGGAATTTAACTTGTTCAAAAGATACCCACAATGTTCATTTTCCCGTGATTTGTGTTTGCGCCTATCTGTGCACAAAAGTTGTTAATATCTATTTCAGTCAGGATTTTAAAGAAATTCGAAATTGCACTACATGTTGAGTACTTACTCGTAACTTCGTTAATAGATAGTAATAGATAATCATTTTGCCGTTGTAGGTGAGAGGTCTTTGTCATCGTGTAATTACTAAAATTATTTTTATCTACACCTTAGAAAATGCATTTCCACGTCAAAATGATTGTATCATTTGTTGATTCGTGATAAATTGATAGTATATTTGATTAATTCTCGTCGCCATTACAATGAGAATGTTTTAAAGTGCCCAGCAGTAAACATGTTATAGATAATATAAACGTTATATAGGTACTACAAACAGCGAGGACAATCAACATCTCATGTACAGTACATCATACGGATGTGGTAGGAGTTTGCATGAAATAAGGTTTATCGCACAGAGGATAAACCTTTGAATTTGCTACAGTGGGCAATTCTAAACAGTGTAATACACGGAGACAAATTACAGGTCCAAATTAGAACTTAATAGTCACCTTTGTATTAGATCATATTCGGAACAATCAGACCTACATTTCCGAATAAGTTCCGTTTCTTTACAAAATGTCAAACGTATTTTTCGATAGTATTGGATTTCTTGGGTTCCGATATATTTAGTTCTGTACGGAGAGAGAGAGAGAGAGAGAGAGAGAGAGAGAGAGAGAGAGAGAGAGAGAGAGAGAGAGAGCACTATTTCTGATCCCTACCTCTAGATTAGCGATTTCTGATTCCTACCTCTAGATTAGCAATTTCTGATTCCTATACCTCTAGATTAGCAATTTCTGATTCCTACCTCTAGATTAGCAATTTCTGATTCCTACCTCTAGATTAGAGATTTCTGATTCCTACCTCTAGATTAGCGATTTCCGCCTCCGTCGGCGCCCGGATGCTTCGGCATCTTCTTTTTTGTCGGAACTGTTCCGCTTTTCCCATGTCTCTTTTTTCTTCCGGATTATCAAGATCCGGTCCACAAATGGCCGAATTGCGCATGGCAATTTTATAGGCTTCTATGCAGTTCCCCAGCTTTGCTGACGTAGATTCACCTGTTTATCCAAAATCTAAACTGATTAAGCCTTTCAGAAGTCACACTATCTTAGTATTTAGAGAATGAAAATTCTTTCGAGAGAAAAAATTCGACTCTCAGTTTAAAAGAAATTTCAATCTCAATTCTTTTCCATCTTCAGATGAGGTACATTAAATACGTGCGGGTGCAGATGGTCCGTAAAATAATGACACTGTTGGTTTATGCAAATTGTTCGGATGCTGTTCACTTGTTACAGACTTATAAATATTTATATCCACCTTCCACCATCTGAGCCGGCTCTACTGATTGGGGGAATCAGCTGCTGAAAATTTAAAGACCGTTTCCACGGGCTTATTCCGTCATCGACTACAAACGTATTTACAAGATGTATCATAAGCCGTTATTTGTCCAACCCCACGCGTGACGTCACAAATGAGAGAGGAAAGTGAAAATAGATAGGTCAAGATAACCAATAATTAATATAGAGTCTCCACTGACGTGATGAATGCTTTACAATCATACAATATATTCTATGCAATGTGTTCATTACCACGGTGCATGGCAATATATAGGGGCACAGCATGCATGTGAAACCTATTTGCTGAAACCCGCATCAGATGCATACGTCAGCTTTACTTTTAAATTTTGAAAATTTGCACAAAGCATGCAAGCTCACTTCAAGAAAACACAACCGAATATTTTGAAACGGAAATCGTATTGTTTCATAAGAGCAATTCTCTGTACTTATTTAAACAAAAATGTGCCTTTTTTGGATGAAGGTACATGTTGCAAGCACTGCAGGAAAAAAAAATCATAATCCGCGTTGACCAGCGTGTTATGCATTTTCCCCATGCAATGCAAGCTACCTTTATCACCCGATGAAACAACAGCAAAAAAAAAAAAAGACATTTAATTGTTCATATTTATATTTTGATGCAATTCTTAAAATATTGACTATATCAAAATATCATATCGTTGACCTTACATTAATGGAACAGCTAATACACCCTTTGACCCTGACCACACTCCATATTTGGTAATGATTACGAGGCCAGGTGGTACTAAAAACCGTATCGAACAAGTTTGCAATAAATTATGATGAAGAAATGTCAATTTCAAAAGAAATATAAGAAAAAAGATTCAGCAAATGTAAATATATACTGTCTATGTTGATGGTATAAGAAATAAAACAACTGAAGCATAATCAGCGAGCTTGGACATTCACTTCAATCTGTATTTTGTATTTTGAAATTATCGGTTTGATGTCAAGATAGAAGGCGTTTGCTTTCGTCGATAAATAAATACGAATGTGCATTAAATTAGCTTAAGTTTATGACTGATGAAACTTTGGTAAATAAAGATAAGTTCATATTAACACTTTCAATTCATTTACGTAAAGGGAAATGTCTATTTAATGTATGTTGCGTCAATGATGACGAAATTACAGATTAATCAAGTGGAAATTTACGTACAATGTATGTAAATATGAAATAAAATTTTAAGATGTTTTCTATAGAAAAGAAATCAAGTAAATGAAAAGAAGATGAGATTACGAATAAAACGTGCATTTCTGCAAATCTGCAGACGATAATGGCATCCTCCATGAACTCAGAAAGTTGCATAAGAATTAGGACTTATTTTGTTTTTTGTTTAGATTTATACCTGATCAATCAGCCGCTACTTGTGTATTCATTGCATTTTTGCTGGAAATGGCAAATACGTAAATGAGAGGCTTATCTTCCCAAAATGGTTTCCATCTTATCAAATCTAGATCATCAGACAAAGTTTCTGATTGGAGGATCATCGCTGGGGGGTGATGGGATTGAATTTCGAAGTGTCTGTGTTGGGCAATCCATCTCCGAAAGAGGCTCCTGAGAGATTCCTGAATGAATGTGTCTTGAATTGATCTCACACACCAAATTACCACGACCGTAGGAGGAATGCTTTGTGTCTGTAGAAACGATGTACATTAACGATTCCTTCATAATATATGAATGGGAGACTCCTGGTACCGAATTGTTGTATTTACGTAATAGATATTATTCTAAATCTTAGTACAAGATGGGGTTATGTACAGAGGATTGTTTGTTGTTTCGTTTGTTTTACGCCCCATCGAGATTTTTTCACTCATATTGAAACGTCACCAGGTGTAAGTGAAGTACCACAAATTTAAACCTATGCTTAGCGCTCATGGCTGCAGCATCGACGATTCTTTAACGTTACAACGCCTGTTGTATGGGACCTGCGTTTTTAAAAAAAAGTCATATCCGAAAGACTCGTGATTCTCACTTCTAAATGCTGAGCGTTTGGCGAAGGAGCAACCACTACTCATGTTAACGTCTTAGGTTTGACGCGGTCATGGCACGAACGGGAATCGAACTTAATTACGATCTCCCGGTTAAGAAGCGAACGCTCTACCACTAAGCTACCGCGACTGGTCCAGTGAACATTGCTTTTTTCGATATAGTCGACAACCACTACAGAACTAGTTCACATGGCTACGTCAACGAACAAACTCATTTGAATCTGTGAGTTTTCAGGTCGTATGGGGCTTTAATGAATATTTGAAGGTATAGTTGGACACATATTAGGACAACATGTTGGGATTTTTTCGTATTAAACTTTTGAGACGGCAATACAAGAATACAACGATATCAGACCTCAACCGTGTGCTTTTTTGTGTGCGCCGAAAATCGAAGGTTTTTTATAAGGGGTGGATCTGTAGCTCTCTGATCTGTCCAAACATTTTCTCAGAAAGCCACAGTTCCGCAGCTAAGTACTTCTCTACTCTTTCCCCAATATTGCTACATTGTACATGTCCATTGGTTGTGCACATTCTGCGTCGCAATATAAAGCGCTTGGTCTTGTAGTAGGGTATAACACGTGTAGATTTTCACTCCTTTATCAAATCAATATTTAGCGAGTGGGGTGGGTGTCCACTTACAGAACAATAATGAAAAACTTTCCGTAATATTGTTTACGTTACCATTCTCGCTCATTTCGACGAGTGCTTTTTATTGAGTTGATACCTGAAAACAGGCACGATCAGTCACCGCCCGCCCCCATTGAGTTTATATTTTTGTTAAGTTGCTATTTTATAAATTTCAAAATCAGATTAAAGGATCATTTATCGTTAAACAGAACTCCTAATAGGCTAAAACTCAAATAACATCAATAGACATTAATATCAAATCATAAAATTAAAGCCGAACATTAAATTCCACTTTTCAGCGGTCAGATATATTTCTTTAATGATTTCTTCTAATACAATGATAAAAATAAAAGTCTATTATGATGTTATGGGATAACTGGATTGAAATTCTAACAGTGCGAACTCGTACCAGGAGAATGTATAGATTGATGAAGACAGTGAATCGAGATCAGAAATGTTAATTGCACATAACACTTTTATGCCGCGTTTAATTAGCTGATGGCTATGCAATTTGAAAATGATTCCATGACACTTCCGTCAACCTGGAAGGTTGAATCAGTCATTTTTCCGTATCATCAATATATATACGGTGTTACTTTACCACGATTAACAAATAAGTTCTACAACTTAAATTAATCCTTCTCGTCGATTGGAATATTTGCGCGAAGTGGTCATTTTTTTGGAGGAAAGCAGAGTGGACGAAACCCACGTGTCCGAGTGGGTGACCACTTTATCCTCTCACATACAACCACTGCCGATCACGGGCATCGAATTCCGGTCCTAGCGGTTGGAAGCGAGTGTTTTAACCACTACACTACCCCAACATCTAGAGAAACAAATACTGAATTCAATGGTCATATCTTAACATACTAAATATGCCATGCATTACACAACTGTCTCGTCTCGCGTGATTTCAGGGTTGCGCCCAGCATTGTGAAATAGATATGTTTTGTTATTTAGCATGGATATGTTTTCTATGGAGAAAGAAATTAAAAGAACTTCAACATGCAATGAATAACAATATAGATTGACATCTCAGTATTACATAAGAGAGACAATGGATACAGTAATTTCATACTGGCCTTGAAAAAAGTAATTTGACATAGAATTACATGTACATGTTCAGCTTATCAGAACACGTACCAACCATGAACCGACCCAGTCTTACACAGGATTGGTGGTTCCCTGTACTTGTCTGTCAGAATTGGTCTATATATTACATTGGGTGTACATGTACGTCGTTTCAGGCTCTTTTTGAATTGAAAGTGGAATCAAATCACCATGGCAACCAGAGATAAGGCCACAGAACAGCTAAATGAGTTTAAAACATCACAGAAGGTAATTATAACCCAAATGTATATGTGTGTGTGTGTGTGTGTGTGTGTGTATGTGTATGTATGTACCGGGCTATTGTAAGAAAAGCCGCACAGAACTCAAACAACGCACTCTTTTTTAATAATCTATTATTATTTATTATTGTACATTTATATAGCGCTTTATCTAATTAAGGCAATTACCCTAAAGCGCTTCACGTGTAAAACAATAAAAACAAGCTAGAATAAAGAACAATAAATACATAGAAAAGGACATATAATAATTCTTCAAAAAATTATAACTGTATACATAAATACCAAATTACAGAATAAATTCTTCTGGAGGACATATATCGTAGCTCAATAGATACTTGTTACGGTTGAAGTAATAACTAATATTTCATTTCCACTTTGAAACTCTTTAAAACGTGTTGATTCCCCACAATTTACAACTGGATGTATATTTCTGAGTTCATGCAACATAAAAGGTCAATTGGCGGGAATTAAGGAAATTAACATGGGCTTCAATTTCTATTAGGCAGTATTTCAAGTTTGATATGTCGATTTTATTCATTTTTATTTCAAAGATAAATTGAAGAAACCATGCACTGTCTAGTTTTCTGGGTATGCAAGGATGATTCACTACAATAGAAAACGTCATAATTTATGCATAACGACGAAGTCGTAATGCAAATCGTCACGTTAATCACGCCACATACTCAAACAAACTTGACAGTGATTTCTTACATCGTCACTTCCTGTTTCTGTTTGCCAGACTCCGGAGCGATGCACTACGGGAACGGGGGCGCCGATTGGGTTAAAGACGGCCACAATGACAGTAGGACCTAATGGGCCAGTTCTCATACAGGACTTTGTCTTCAACGATGAGATGGCGCACTTCGACAGAGAGCGAATCCCTGAACGGGTCGTCCACGCCAAGGGCGCAGGTCAAGATGCTAACAAAACTCTTATTAACTTTCACAGAGATCGAAATTAACTTTTTTCACTACTAGCAAATTTTAGCTTGTGGATTATTTTCCAACTAGCAAAATTGAGCTTTTACTAGCATTTTGCAATCGATTGCTGTTTTACAGGAATTTAAGAAAACAAGCATGTATCTATATCAAAATATAGGGAAAATCTTTTAAAATCTTCTTTAAAGTGCAATAATAAAAATAATATTGAGAATTTTAATGAATTATCAGACAACATACATGTATCATTGGTGCATGATGAGGGTCGTAGGGTACACTTGTGCGGCGAACTCACTGTCCAGAGATCTACCACCTATCTACAACATCATGTGGTTTGAAATCTTGAAGACTGTTTGCGTCAATTCAAACTATATGTTCAAAACTTTTGGAAATTTCATCTAAAAAAAATTCTAGTTGAAAAAAAAACCGCGAACTCTAAGTATTTCACTATAGACTACAAAAGGACACTGCGTGAAGCATGACACTAACACTTTAATGTGTTGTTTCATGTAAACACGGACGAGATCAACATGCTTGCTATCTAAATCAGACGTCTCTGAGACGCCCAAAGTGTGTATGAAGTAGGCCATCTTCGACATCACTGACTGAGATGACCTTGGCCTTAGTTATTTAATCGATCAACATTTACTTTTTCAATACTTGTATATTCATTCTGTAAAGCATTTCTATGCACACGACAAAATTATTGTAAACTTCAAAGTACAGCCAATAAACCAAGGAAATCCGGAAAAAACATGAGGTTTTTTTCACTCGCAAAAAGCTGCGATCACTTGTGATATTTCACTCGCTATGTCAATTTTTAACTTGCATTTAACGAGTATTTCCCCTTAATTTCGTTGCCTGTTTTCAACAAAACTCTTATTAACTATTTTCATGTAAATCGCATTACAATATTGTTAAATCTTCAAAAAATCCTTTTTATACCTTTATATCATACCTTTGTAATTGACCTGTGTATTAGGGAGAGGGCCTACATGTTGAATTTCTCAATAAGATATGTTTAAATTAAGATTCTAAGTGTACTGCATGAATAATTGAAATGTTGATGCTAAAAAATCCCGGTATCATGCATGTCTGTGCTGGGCAATCAGGGGCGGATCCATGAATTGCGGTTACGGGGGGGGGGGGGGGGGGGCACTTTATGAGGCAGGGGGTCTGGGGGCCTTGGGCTCCTGGGTTTTACAGATTTTGTAGAGCTTGAAATATCTCTCCTATTTAGTCATTTGTACTATTTTCTATCATTTTCTATAAGATGAAATTAATAAAATGACCCAAATTTTTAGGGTTTTTGGAAAAAATTAAGTTCTCCCAATAAATTCAAGAAATCAAAAGATGTTATCACTTATATCTCCGGGAATGGAAGAAATTATTGCTTCTTTTATCGCTTAGTACATTTTTCTAAATAAGATATCACGATTTACCTTAAATTTGAAAATGTTAGTGGAGCGCGCGCCGACTGCGCCCTCTTTCAATCCGCCACTGGCAATGGATTAAATAGTTAACACCAGCACGTATTATAAGGGGAGGGGGGGAGGAGACGAATACTTTATTTTAAACATGATAAATTCTGTCGTGTAAGATTTATGTTTGATATTTATAAATATCTTCGTGTTTACAGGAGCCTTCGGTTATTTTGAGTGTACCCACGACATCACCCAATACACCAAGGCCAAACCATTTGAATCCATCGGCAAAAGGACCCCAGTCGCTATCCGTTTCTCTACCGTCGGTAAGTGCCTGTCAACCGCCATCGCTCCAAAAGTGTTGAGCTACGCTTCAAATCAGCTTAGGGTAAAAAGCTGAGTATCTGTATTTAATAGTCTCAGTTTGAATATAACTTTAAGGAGAATATTACTTTGGAATAAACTAGACAGCCAATACCAGTCAAAAGCTAGATGTATGAACTAGATAGTTATTAAAATTATGTCAAAACGAGGGCAGGATGGACAGTGGCCAAGACAGGATTCAACATTTACCAATGTACTAAGTATAGGGTACTGTTTCTAGAAAGATTTACACAAGTAGTAAATGCAAAATGGCGAATTAATACGAAAGATTTTGAAGTTCTCCCAAAGAGTCAGGATGAGAAAATTCTGTACACACCTGTACGTATATATATCATAAGGACTGCTTAGCATAAAACTAAGTTGGGGGATTTTTTTATTTATTTAACAGCTTCAAAGTGATAAAAGATTTGTCATTGCAACATGCAACAAATTAGTAATATAATCCAGTAAACTGTCGTAGTACCTTCCCTAACGGTCTTCTAAATACAATAAGCATGACGAGTTACACGTACCAATTTACATTTCATCCCCTTGTAGTGAGAGTAACATTCTTTTCATGTTCTCATACTCTAATTTCAAAGTTCACCTCCATGAACTGTTCACATGTATGTGGATATCAAAAACACTTTTAAGGATACGTTTTCAAACACTTTGGGTGATAATGAAGATAGATATTCCATACCCCTAGCGTTTGACTGGTATTGACTATAGCGTATTCCAGATTAATATTCTCCTTAAACTAACATTAATATTCAAACTGAGACTACTAAATACAGATTTCACTCCACTCCACGCCGTTCCACTCCACTCCGCTTTTTACCTCATGCCATGTTATACATGTTCAATGTACATTGATAGTCTCGGACACTGCCCATCCTGCCATCATTTGAATCTTCGTTACATAAGACTATTTAGTCCAGCTTTTGACTGGTATTAACCGTATAGCTTATTCCAGATTTATATTTTAATATTCAAAACTGCTCCATGAGACAAGCGAATCGTGCCCCCCCCCCCCCACCCCCCCGACTGGCAATAGCTGTACAGTATATGTTGTTGGTGGGTTTTTTTTCAATTTCTTTTTACTTATTGATCTGTCTAACAATCCGCTGTAAAATTGATAGCCGACTTTCGATTAAGGTCAATGTTCCAAATTAACTTGTAATAATATCATGTTGTGGAGTATTGTCAGATGATAGATAGGGGCCTTGACTAGTGCATGCAGGAGTGTTGTTGACCTTTTATCAGGTAAATAAATCGCAACCAATTCGTTCTGGACTGATTTGTTATACAAAATGTCGTTCACTTTGATAAAATGTTGACTCCGCATGATAAAATACTGAGCTCGTTTTGTCGTTCGATAAATAAAATGCATTATAGAAAATGTCTTGTTTTATCTTAATCACGCCTAAGTTCTAGTTTTACATGTAAGTGTGTTCCCCGCTTGCAAGCCGAAACGGTGAATTTTAGGTGAGAAGCTTTTAAAAAAAATGTAATTGCACTGATCAAGAATTTCTTAATACGCATGTAGTTATATTTTTGCACCAAACGCGTTATATACACCGCAGTTGTAAAACTACATTAAACAATTTAAACTCCCTTTTTTGGAAACATCTACATCTCTTTCAGTATAAGGACTTAATATATATCCCACGTGTTGTAACATCTCTTTCAGTATAAGGACTTAATATATATCCCACGTGTTGTAACATCTCTTTCAGTATAAGGACTTAATATATATCCCACGTGTTGTAGGTGGAGAGAGTGGTTCGGCAGACACTGCCCGTGATCCACGCGGTTTCGCAGTGAAATTCTACACAGAAGATGGTAACTGGGATCTGGTGGGCAACAACACGCCCATCTTCTTCATCCGGGACCCCATCCTGGTAATTATCACGTGACATGAATGCAGAAACGAGCTCTTGAAGACAAAACGCATCAGAAAACTTATATTTTTTGTCCCTACATTTAAACATGTGTACTTCATTTTCAGTTTCCTAGCTTCATCCACACACAGAAGAGGAACCCACGTACTCACTTAAAGGTGAGAGCAGCCAGTTAAACATTTTGTAACGTTTGCTGTGAAGTTACTTTTTGTAAAAGGTCATCTTATTCTATATTTTGTGAGTCCACAACCACTGACATAGAATACCACCTTTAGAAAAGTTATAGGAAGCTCGAGGTGAAAATAGGGGAGGGGAGCGTTTGAAATGTAGGGGTAGGAAATAGAAAAGAAAACCCTGTATGGACTTTGATTAAACCGGAAATTAATCGTAGATGATCAGGAACATCTGTTTTCCGGTGTAACTCGACGGTGATATAGTCAGTGCCGTAATACATCTCACATTACGATCATATTCTTTTTATTAATTTCACCTAATTTTAATTCGGCAGTCATTTATGGACAGGCCAAAATTCCTACCAAATACAGCCATTTGACGAACAAATGATTCTCGAAACAAAACTGGCCCGGATGGGTGTAGTTCGCTCGGTGATCTCAAGAAAATTTATCCAAGCTTCACGCACCTTACCGTACATTCCAATTCATTTGTGTTAGTGGAGAAATGGAGTTAAGATGTGGAGCTGAGATAATGGAGGCGTGGCGCTGAGATAGCAGAGACGTGGCGCTGAGATAGTTTAGATTTAGTTGAAGAAAGTGAAGAGGTGTGGTTATAAGAGAGTGGAAATGATTGAAGTTTACAGGGCATTCGCTCACCAGAGGACGCGTTACACAATTATCTCCACGTACACACCTCTGTTAACGCTTGGAATATAGTTCTTGCTCCACATGAATGAGCAATAGAAATGGAGGATGAACAAAATGCAACTCATACAATACTGCAAGCACGCTAATGAAATCAAACTAGTATACTGCTTTGTGTAAGCAATGTATCCAAAATGTAAAGTAAACGATATGGAACTGAAACGAAATTCTGCTTGTGATATTACAGGCAGCTAATTAGTGTGCTTGTTTGACCCGTCTGAATTGTGCTTTATTGCTGTTGTTGGATCACGTGTACAGGACTGGAGTCGCGATTGTGTCTGACCAATGACAACTAAAATCCTTACCAAATCAAATATAACCTGTTCTTCATCTGTTCTTCTTCTGCACTCTCGACATCTGGAATTTATTTTTTTTTACTTTTGTATGGAATTATGTGCGTATTCATTGACGATATCGTCAAAAGTTTAAGAAAATAAGAAAAAGGCTTGTGGTTTATTTAAGAGACCTCCAATTTATATCTTATGAAAACTAGAATCTGTTGTTTCATTATTTAAAGTTTTACAAGAAGTTTATTCAAAGCGCGTTGACAGAACTTTCTTAGCTCTCTCTCTCTCTCTCTCTCTCTCTCTCTCTCTCTGATGAGAATATGGTGTTGGAGACAACCGTATGAAACGATGAATGTAGATGGGAAGGGGTAAACATTGACAAGGGCACGTTGAATTGCCTTCCCCCATCTCTAACTTGTTAATGTTTTTTTTCCACAGGACCCCGACATGTTCTGGGATTTCATCAGCTTGAGACCCGAGACTACCCACCAGGTGTCCTTCCTGTTCTCAGATCGAGGCACGCCTGATGGCTACAGGAGGATGAACGGCTACGGAAGCCACACATTCAAACTCATCAACAAAGAGGACAAGCCCGTCTACTGCAAATTCCACTTCAAGGTTCACAATTTTCAGTTTCACACAATTTTTCAGATAAACGAAGAGGACACTTTTAGTGTCAATACTCCCGCAGCATTTAATTATCCTTTTATGCCATGAAATACAATATTTAAGTTTCGTGTGTAAATTGTGTATCGTTAGGCTACGGGTCAGCATGCAAACTCAATCACTCTATGAACTGATAAAACGAGCTCACATTACATGTGGATCAAAGAAGAACTACACATGCAGGTCTAATGAATCTATAGAACCAAATAACCACAGTACTTGTATAACAACAATGAAAGCAAATAAATAGTGTACTGCAAACAAACACAAATACAAAACAATTGTATATTAATAAACTGTGTCATTAATGACGGTCAGGACCTTTGATGATTAAGGAGAACGTCATATTTAAAATCTATGAAATATATGTGTGTGTGAATTTCTGCTACAGACAGATCAAGGCATCAAGAACCTTATGGCTGATGAGGCTGGTCGCCTCTCCGCGGATGATCCCGATTATGCTATCCGGGACCTTTACAACCACATCGAGGACGGGGATTTCCCCTCGTGGACTGTGAAGGTCCAGATCATGACCTTTGAGCAAGCGGAGAAATACAAGTGGAACCCATTCGATGTCACAAAGGTACACGCTTTTTTAACTCACACGATATGAAATTGTTCCTATGGAATAATGTTGGTGGTCCAGAGACGATGTTACTATTATGCATGTTGATGTAAATAAAACGAAGTTTAACATAGTTATTTAGACATTTACAAAACATGGAGCAGAATTAAATACATGTATGTGATAATCATCAATAGAACCCTTTATATGAGCAAATGTCCTGACTTATTCGAAAAATGCGTTTAACAGGATATTTACTGCAAAAATCAAAGGAATGCCGCGGCCATTATTCTACGATAGATATACCGTCATACATATTAACTGATTATGAGGAAATGGACACACATCTCGCTTGCACTTCGAATTTTGCTAATGCAACAACAAAGTCGATGACTGATCATTCAATCTTATAATCATAAGAATCAATCAATATACTAGTACGTTGTAAAACAAATTCATAAATGACTGAAGAAGTTGTTGCCAACGCCACGGCTTTTATATTTCAAAACAACATTTGTCGACCTCGGAGGTTATCCCGCAATATACGCGAAAACGCGATCATTATTTCTTTACATGATTTAATACACACTAGCTTGATTCGCAAAGACCTATAATAGAGTTTCTCTGGGTATACACATGCTGGCTTTAACTAGCGATAAACTACTGTAACAATATAGTTATTCATACACTAACTGTTAACTTGCGATAAAATTTTAACGTTCACCGGATGTTTTTAGGTATGGTCCCAGAAGGACTACCCCCTGATCGAGGTCGGGAAAATGGTGCTGAACAAGAACCCCAATAACTATTTTGCTGAAGTGGAACAGATTGCCTTTTCTCCCGCTCACTTCATTCCTGGAGTGGACGCCAGCCCTGACAAGATGTTACAGGTATGTTTTCACACACATCCCTCCCCCGGGTATTTGCCGCCAAGTGGATTGATTGATTGATTGATTGATTATGTATTATTGAACGTCTCTCTGAAGAATGCTTCACTCATATGGATACATCATTATTGCCGGTGAAGAGCTATAAAAATTTATACCTATTCTCGGCACTTACGGCCTTTGAGCAGGGAGGGATATTAAAAGATTTGAAGTACAAACGACTTACGCCTACATTAGTCACAAACAGGTACTCCGGTATGCATCGTCGTATGGATTATGGTCGAACAATAAATGTCGGGTTAATGGATATCAGATTTGAGTCAATCATCGAATGACTAATTAACTTCATTCTAAAGGAAATGACTAAAGGAGATCAGTCCTGTGACTCGGTCAACGTGTATTGATATAAAACAACGCGAGACAGTACACCACAGACTTTCGCCATTACAATTTGCTTTGTTATATAGAACGTCATTGAGAATTTGGAAATATTATGGAAAAGACCTTGAACTGTTGATATATATATATATCTAATAATATGTGAATTACCTTTCCGAACAAATACGATATTGTGAATAATTACAATGTACTCGTATAATAATAGATCGATGCAACGAATGTACCTTATCGCGTTAATTGAGGGTGGATGAGCTTTATAGCAGTAACATACACACAATGTTATAGTAACTTGAAATTGTACTAGCACTGTGTAACCCCACTTTGAGGTGACTAATTGGTCAGCTTTACTTTGTGTACGAGTATTCCTAGGAAATACTGTCCACTAAAATTAGGCGGACAGGGTGTAACTTTGTCAACTGGCTTTTAGCCTGGGGGAAGTCGATCATTGCACCGTGTATGTGTTATCATACAATACTTACTCCCACACATATATAAAGCTAGGTTATATCAAGATTTATTACAATGATCTTGGATAATATGTTGCTATCAATATTTTGGTCCGTGATACATTCGAATGAACCTAACGAATTTTGATTCTCCAATTGTTTATGTTGAATATAGTAAAAATCATGGGGAGTAGGAATGATAGAAATTAAGCTGTCATTGTTCTAAATGCATAGTCCACATTGTCCAAAACTTATCTTATATACGTAGGAGATACTTTTACGGAACACCAGAGCGGTATTCAATATTCCTTTTGTCATGTTGTAAAATGTGTTCTGCAGTTGCGGAACGTCTCACATTGTATTCCCCCGCTGATTGTAATTTACGTCTGCAGGGCCGTCTGTTCTCTTACTCGGATACGCACCGCCATCGCCTGGGGGCCAACTATCTCCAGATCCCAGTCAACTGTCCCTACAAAACCAAAACGTGCAACTACCAGAGGGATGGACCGCAATGTGTCAACGACAACCAAGGTAGGTAGGGCAGAGGGCGCTGTATGTCAACAACAACAACAACAACAACAACAACAACCAGGTTACAGTTACATGTAGGTGAAGCAGGCACGCTGTATGCCAACGATGATAGGCTACAAATGTATGTTAAGCAGGGGGCGCTGTATGTCAATGACGATAGGCTAGGTTAAGCAAGGGGCGTTGTATGTCAACGACGATAGGCTAGGTGAAGCAGGGGACGCTGTATGTCAACGACGATAGGCTAGAAATGTATGTTAAGCAGGGGGCGCTGTATGTCAATGATGATAGGCTAGGTTAAGCAAGGGGCGTTGTATGTCAACGACGATAGGCTAGGTGAAGCAGGGGACGCTGTATGTCAACGACGATAGGCTAGAAATGTATGTTAAGCAGGGGGCGCTGTATGTCAATGACGATAGGCTAGGTTAAGCAAGGGGCGTTGTATGTCAACGACGATAGGCTAGGTGAAGCAGGGGACGCTGTATGTCAACGACGATAGGCTAGAAATGTATGTTAAGCAGGGGGCGCTGTATGTCAATGACGATAGGCTAGGTTAAGCAGGTGGCGCTGTATGTCAACGATGATAGGCTAGAAATGTATGTTAAGCAGGGGACGCTGTATGTCAATGACGATAGGCTAGGTTAAGCAGGGGACGCTGTATGTCAACGATGATAGGCTAGGTTAAGCAGGGGCGCTGTATGTCAACGATGATAGGCTAGGTTAAGCAGGGGGCGCTGTGTGTCAACGACGACCAGGTTATGTTAATCTGAAACGCAGGATGTTAGCGGAATGGACTTCTCTTGGAAAATAGTGTGCATGATTTAGATGCGAGGTCATGTTTCGACATAAAGGTTCCCGTAAAATTGACGTACTTCTTACATAATTATTTCCTCGTGTGACAGTTCTATTTGTTTGGGCACATTCGTATATTTTCGTTCAATGTTTTTACATCCATCTAATAGTTTGCGAAGAGGGTAGATCAACCTTGCATTTGATTTTCCTTCAGTGGATATGTACCAGATACGTTAATGACAGGGTATTGCTATCGCTGATATTCTCAAATGAGGACCAGATTGTTTCATGAGTATCATTCTGTGTATCGTTACAGGAGGGGCACCAAACTACTTCCCCAACAGTTTCTCCGGTCCCAAAGACGACCCCACGGGCTGTGAGATGTGCCCATTTACCGTCACCGGGGAATGTAAGCGATATAACTCCGCGGATGAAGACAATTTTTCCCAAGTCAGCATCTTCTGGAACAAGGTGTGATTGGTTGAGAATTGTTCTTTTTATTCATAGCTGGGATCGAGAGTGAGATCAACAATATTGGGTTTAAGACTTTGAATGTATGGTTTGATTTTTTATGTTGAGTGCAAATGTTCAATCACATTGAAGTTCTTGATAAGTCGGATTTATTTTTGATGTTTTTAAAGAATATAAATGTCTCAATGTTGTTGTCTAAACTGGCTGAACTACTCTCGTCATAATCAAATATGTGATGTTACTGGAAGTGTAGAAATAAATCTACATTTGTGTTCACAGCTAAAGTGTTGATCATGACGCGGATTGGGGATGAAATATTTCAGGGTCTTTTAGCAATGTCAATATCCACGTATTTGATTTTATACTTGAAGGTCCTGAAACCGGAAGAAAGAGAGCGTTTGGTTGAGAATATCGGGAATCATCTCATCAACACCCAGAAGTTCATACAAGATCGAGCTGTTAAGAACTTTGGACAGGCGGATCCAGAATTTGGCAGAAAGTTGCAGGCGCACCTCGACTCGCTCAGCAGTAAAACCAAAGTTAATTTAGTGCTGGTAAAATGACTTCAATATTTTCTTTCATATTCGTGTGTTTATAGTGTATATCTACAGAGACATCTACTTAAATCATTATTTAATCATCGTTGTAGTAGTTGTTTATTTATCGTTTAATGTCCCGCTCGAAATTTTTTTACTCATATGGAGACGTCACCATTGCCAGTGACGGGCTGCAAAATTTAGGCCTATCTTTGGCGCTTATGGCCTATAAGTAGGGAGGGATTTTTTTATCGTGCCACATCTGCTGTAACACGTGACCTCGATTTTTGCGATCTCATCCGAAGGACCGCCCCTATTTGGTCGCTTTTTTCGACAAACAAGGGGGTACTGAGGACCAATTCTAACCCGGATACCCTTGGGATTATAATCCAACCGGTCGTTGTGGTTCAATGGTGAGAGCGGTCGTGATTAGGGGGTTGTGGGTTCGCTCATCCAGATCTAAGACATAAACCTATTGCTGTTACTCAATATAATGAATATTTTCCAACTGAAAGTTTTCGTATTTTATACAAACGTACCAGATTATTAAAGAAAGACATAGATTTGTTCATCATGGAGTTAAAGGTCAAGGTTACAGTAGACCCTCTCACTAAGCTAGCTACACGTAAAGTTTGTATGTTCTGGTTCTATACTGAGTTCATACCTCAGTTGAACATGGGAATGCAGGTCTGGGAAAAGAACACATGTTAATGACCGAGTCTCCTCTTTCGTTACAAACATTAATGAATCCCGTGTCAGTAGCAGTAGTATATAGGAGACTAATAGAATCCTTCATTAGTACGAGTGTGGGATAGGGAAATTCCACCAAGAGGACAAGATTCGCAGTCTTGGACGAGGCTTTACCGAGTATTCGACAACGAATCTTGTTCCAGAGTTGGAATTTCCCTATCTCATAGGAGTAAATAATGAAGGATTATTTTTCTCACATCTTATTTACAGTTTAGTGCATAAATTCAAGAGCTTCGAGAAAATTCTAAGTTATTAAAATCCTCATTTGAACTTCAATTCAAAATCTGATTAAATAGCAAAAAAGAGCATACCCGCATTGTTCACACTTTAAGTTTGTGAGTAATTTTAAAAATGTCCAGAGTTTACACATCGATAAATTCTTCAAAACGAATGTTTGATTCTTATAATTCCAATTCACTCCCTGTATTATCAATTTCAAAAATTTTAATAGTTTACCCGCACTATGCTTTTTGTTTTCAGGCGCGTATGTACACATAGTGTTGTTTGGATTTATTGATGTGTAAATTCTCATTTTGCTTTATTTTTGTCCAATCAAAACGATTGTAATAAATAACATGCATTGGAATTATTACAAAATATTTTACTTCACATATAACGCAAATCATAGAAAATGTATAACGTCACAATCAAATGATGTCGCAGTAGTGGGAGACAAAAATAAATCTCATTTGGGTAAATTGATCTCACACTGGTGATAATGTGAGAAATCAAATTCTCAGCAAGGCTTTCTCTATCTGACTGAGTCAGATTTCTAGGTTTTCTTCAAATCTATGATTTATATGTTGCATTGTACTGTTATATTTCGACTTCTTTTCAGAATGGCGTCAAAGTGACCGAGAGTTAAAGTTCCCAATCACAAAATTGGAAGCAAATGATTGTCTGTGAATATTTTATAGTGATTGACACATTAACATTGCTACTGTAAATTAATTGTTACACCACGTGATGTTTTCAATATTTGCTGAGTAGTCTGTAACATGCACATATTTAGATGGAAGAGAAGAATATTATTCCATGTTTACATGTTATGTTATTTACATACAATGTTCTTGTACAGTAAGGTGATGGTATTGATATCAATTATATGTCTATACAGTTAGAATCTTTTGTAATGGATGCAAATTCTATGTCATTAAAGATTTGATTATTAGATGTTGCTAAATAACATAGTAATTATTCTTAATCAAATATCTTGAATATCGTGCTATGTTGTTTATTCTTACTACATGTATGTTGATATATAGCTTCTGGAAAATAAAATTTTGAAACTTATTTATAACATTTCACATCACCGAAATGTAAAAAATCTAATGAACATTAATTATAACAGTGTCACGTGATTGCTATCTCATAATTTAACATATTGTAATTGGTTCGTCGGGTGTGACGTGGAGGAGTGCCCGGTATCGAGCATCACAACCCCCTTGGCACGCAATGTTCTCGATAAAGAGTACCACTAGGAACCATCTGGGAAACTCAAAATACACCGCCTTAAAATGGCTGAAACATTGTCAAAACAACGTAAAATTTATCATTGTAAATAGTGCTTTTGACATCGTCACTGTGACAGGTTAACCTGCGGATATAAAATGGTGATAGTTAAAGGGATTTCAACAGTCTTGTTTAAAGTCAGCATTTCGAAAAGTCTATGGTCGTTATAATGATCTAGTTTATCAATACAACCTATCAATGGGTTAAATCAGGCCCGTAGGTAGGATTTTTCAAGGGGGGTTACATAGACTCGCAACGCGAGTCTATCACCTCGCACCGCGAGGTGCCACTACGGCAGGGGGTCTGGGGGCCTTGAGCGGCCCCCAGAAGCTCTGGGGTATTTGGTGCAAAATCCTGCAATCTAGCAATTTCCTGGCACTTAATTTGAATTTTGGAATCATGCCTTTTTTACTATGAATTTTCATAAAAAATCCCGACTTTAATAGTCACAATTCAAACAAAATGCCGACTTTAATAGTGCTTAGTAGTTTTCATGGGGGGGGGGGGGGGGGGTTGGGGTTCGTACGAGCCCCACGAACAACCCCCACCCCACCCCCCCCACCCCCCCGGCTACGGGTGTGTAAATGCTGTCTGACGTGTTTCATACCGATTGTTAGGCCATTCTTGGCACATTGTTTTCGACTACGGATTACTCCGTTTACCTGATCAAGACTCGGGGCTCACGGAGGGTGTGACCAGTCGACAAGAGATGCTTACTTCTCCTAGGCACCTGATCCCACTTCTGGTATATCCGGGAATCCGTGTTTGTCCAACTCTCTATTTTATATTGCGTATAGGAGTTATGAGATTGATCACTATTTGTTATTTTAACCTTTCTTTTAGTATGTTTAATTCGCCATAACCTGTACATAAATATTTAAATTTTTGTATTTCAAATTTGGAAAATGCAATTGTATGCCAAGAACTGTGTAACACTACTCAATTAAAACTTTCAGAATGATTTGAAGTTTTGAAATACCAAAAAATACAAAATGGTTTAGGGTTTAAGAAATTGTATGTTTTAATAGATATAATTTTGATTCACTTAAAATCCCAATTTCTTAACATTACTACATAGACTACGAACAATTTAGTATTGTCAGTTTTGAATTAGCGGAACGATAGTGGTATGATGATGGTATGATAGTGGATGATGATGGTATGATAGTGGATGATGATGGTATGATGATGGTATGATAGTGGATGATGATGGTATGATAGTGGTATGATGATGGTATGATAGTGGTATAGTGTGTCGTTCTCCCTAACAGAAACAACACGAGGGTATATGTCAGCCGAAAACTGGAGGTAATCTAGTAATTATCAACTAAAACTGGAGCTTGCATGTATCTAGTCATTATCAACTAAACCGTCGAGTAGTATTTGTACATCTGGAAATGGATCTTTTGGAGAAACTCTAGAAGCTTCTGAGAAAAGTCAACTCGCCCCCATCGTCGGTTACCCGTGGGTGCTTCTCGTAGATTTTTTCCCTCACTTAAGGGAGCGTGTGGGGACTAAAATTGTGGTTTGCAATGATGATTCACCTTAATACATGTAAAGTGCATCACAATAGAGGTATTGGTTATATCAGTTGGGACATCAAATGGGATTAGTATCCTTTTATAACCTCCACGGTGGTCTAGAGGATAGAGCGTTCGCCCCGAATGCGGAAAGTCGGGCTTCGATCGCCGGCCGCGATAGACCCCAGTCGTTAAAACAGGTAGTGACAGTTCCATCGCCAAACGCAAGGCAACAGGTGTGAATGTCATGCGTCCTTGAAGATGACCTTAAAAACGGATTTCCCGTGTCACAGTAGGTGTGGCCCGCTAAAGAATCCTCACTGTTCACTGGCCGTAAGCGCCGAGCATAGGCCTAAACTTGAAGCCCTTCACCGGTCTTCCTGACGTCTCCATATGAATGAAAAATTCTCGAGAGAGACGTTAAACAAGATACAATCAATCAGTATACTTTTACTCGTCCTATTGGGTACATACAGGTAATTATCGCTACTCGACTCATCGTCATTTTCCCTATACCATCACGTTTTGTCAACACATTTTCTTTGCGATATACGTCACCCGTTATATTTAATTACCACCATCCGCCCTCCCGTTCTATATACATGTACCACCAAAAGCACGTACCCTTGTACAGGATAACTATTTATTTTATTCCCATTGTCCCATGGATAGATTGCACTCCTAAACCAACAGGTCCAGGCAATTTCAAAGACAAAACAAAGGTGGTATTTTACGAAAGCCGATTAGGATCACTTAAAAAACATACACAAAATAAAAGCATAATAACGCGTAGAAATGGCGAAATAACGCGTAGAAAAGGCGTAATAACGCAAATAAAAGGCCTGATAATGCGGATTTAAATGACGCAATATAATGCATAACAACGGCGTTATAACGCGATGGAACTTAGGCGTACGTATTAACACGAAACAAAGGCACATTAACACGATATAAAATCATAATATTCAACGTACACTGTTTAAATAAACCTTTTATTCGCATTATTACGCGCCTTCCTCTCACGATATATAACACATTCTGAATGCGCGTTGATTCGCCTTTCTTTCGCGTAACACATTGAGACGTCACCAATACCGTTGAAGGGATTCAAATTTAGGCCTATGCTCGGCGCTTATGGCCATTGAGCAGTGAGGGTTCTTTGTCGTGCCACACCTACTGTGACACGGGACATCCGTTTTAAGGTCATCTCCGAGGACCCCTGACTCTCACACCTGGTGCCGAGCGTTTGGCGATAGAATTGTCTCTACCTATTTTAACGACTAGGTAATGCCACGGCTGTGATTCTTCTCTTGTGGATCCGGGTTAGGATAGGTCCTCAGTACCCCTTGCTTAACATAAGAGACGACTAAATGGGACGTTCCTTCGGATGAGACCGCAAGCACTGAGGTCCCGTGTCACAGCAGGTGTAGCGCGATATCTAAAGACCCCTCCCTGCTCAAAGGCCATAAGCGCCGAGCATAAGCCAAAAATTTTCAGGCCTTCACTGGCAATGGTGACGTCTCCATATGAGTGAAATAATGTTATTCTCGAGAGGATTAGGTGCTTAGGAAGAGTATAGGTATCTCTTGTCAACCGTGAGCACTCTATCGTTTACAAACGAGTACCCAAAGAACGGTGGCTATACACTGTTCGACTCAATGACAGAATGTATTTGCAACGACCATAAAATTTGCATACATGTACAATATTATGATTATAGCATTCAATATGCCATTCAAAGGTTTACATTGTTCAGAAGTTTGTTCTTGGTATTTTTAGAGGTGTGTAACAGAAGCCGGTAGATCGCTGGTGGCCAGTTAGTTCAGTTGATAGAGCACCTGGTTAAATATTCAGGAGCCTGGGTTCGAATCCCGGTCAGGTCCGTTGCATTTTCTCCCTTCCTGAATTGATATGAATAATGAAAATGTAAATCATGATGGTAATTTCAGAAATGGTTCGCATGCCCCTCGCAACTAACATTTTTGTAGATCCGTGTTTGGTTTGTCTAACAATGAAGACAGATAACAGTTGTGAAGATAAAGGCCTAAAAATATTTTTATTACTGCTGTCATTTGTAAAAGCAGATGCATTGTTAATCATCTAGGTGCCGAATTATATGCCGGGCCGAGTTCACCAGATGCCGAGTTCACCAGATGCCGATTGACTAACATTCTGTCATACTTTTCTCGACTCCTAACACAGAAAACTTCGATTTACCCCTGACCCTTTACAAAATCAAGTTACATAAAATAGGACGCTAACCTGGACTTCGTCATATCTATCTGATTTCTGGTCAGTCTCCCTTACACAACTGGCAAGATGGCAGGACGCGACAAAGCCTCGGACCAACTCAAAGAATTCAAGAAGACGCAAATGGTGAGTAGCATGCATTATGATCGACATGGAGACGGATGAAAACGTGCCGACAGGTCTATTTCTATAATTGGGGGTGTTTTTCTAATCTACGTGATTTATTTCATGAAACGTGAAGGGTTGTTACATTACTGTAGAACTACCTGTAAACGGTGTATACTGTTTCGTAAATTATAGTAAATCAATAGCTGGGTTACCTAAATTTTACTGTTTAGTAGTGAAAACGCAGTCCTGAGTCGGAAATTATAATAAGGCAAGAAATCTGAAACCCAACTTTAGGATTTTTGCCCGTAAATGCCGTTTTCTTGATCTTTTGATGATGACAAGTTTATAGACGCATCATTTCAACGAAATAGACAACAGGTCACCGGATAGTTGGAATAAAATAAGTCCGAAATATCTGACGTTTTCCTGGCTTTTTTATGATTTTGATATTTACCGTTTTCCTGGCACGGTAAATATCAAAATCATAAAAAAGCCAGGAAAACGTCAGATATTTCGGACTAGTCACTGGAGTGTTCAAATGGCTGTAGACAGCAGAGCTGCAGGAATGTACATGTAGAATAACACTGTGTGCTGGTAACCAAGGTAATACTCCAGTTTCGAGATACGAACTCTTCTGTGTAGGAGGTGCATTTAGTGGCACTTTGAATGACTAAGTGGGACAGAGTGGACCTACAGTCACCGAGGAAGACGATGAAATGCATTAAAAGCGACTTCTCTTTTAATATGTAAATGTGGGAAATACAAAATACTGTCGAAAGAAATGTTTTACTAAAGTGGAAACATAAAAACAATGTCATATTTGCAAGTAATATCTTAGATATGGTACTTATGACCAACGAAATAACGTGATATGATAAGAATTCTATGTATTTAATTACTCCCTAAATACTTATAACTTACTTAGTTTGCGTATCAGTCGAATTCGGGTGATGTAACAGTGTATGAGAAATTTATTGAGTACATTAATTCACTTACGCAGTGATGAATATTAGTCCCACTCCCGCGTGTAAACAAATTGTTTCGTGCCTCACTATATACGAGAGTTCTCCAAAGGGAAATAACTCAGGCGTATCTCGAAACCGGCGTATTCAAGGAGTGTCAGTATATTTGGTGAAAAAAAACTCCATTCTTGAATTTACTTATAGGAAATATAACTTCTGTAATCAGTATTTGCCTATAGCACCTCAATGGCTTTCAATGACCTTTCATCCTAGGTAATAGTGTAGTAGTTAGGGCTGTATGGATTTCGGCCTGGGTTAAGCTCATTTGTTAAAACACCTGACAAGTAATGCAGGGGTCCTGAGTTTGATTTCCACTCCAGCCGTAAATAGTGATGTTGCAGCATTTTCAACTGAGTTAAGATTGAAATAGTTCTGTTTTAAAGTGACATATACGCAGCTACTGAATAAATCTATTGACAGTTGAATCTCCTTACATTGTAGAAGGAGGATGTATTGACAACAGGAACTGGGGCCCCAGTTGGTCTGAAGACAGCCACCATGACTGTGGGGCCCAGGGGACCTGTCCTCCTCCAAGACTTTGTCTTCACTGATGAAATGGCACACTTCAATCGTGAAAGAATTCCCGAGAGAGTGGTACACGCCAAAGGGGCAGGTGAATTATCTCACACTCTAGAATCTTAAATACAGTCATAGTTAAGGTTAAAGTTCTACATTTTATCAGTGATAGAACTATACAGACACTTCTTTCATTATCTAGGAGCCTTTGGGTACTTTGAGTGCACACATGACATAACAAAGTACACCAAAGCCAAACCTTTTGAGTTTGTTGGAAAGAAGACTCCTCTGGCTGTTCGATTCTCAACTGTCGGTAAGATTTCTTTTTTATCAAATCAATACACTTAAATAATTAAGGTATGTTTGGTGTGTAACTCCAGCACATGTTGTGGTCTGTGTAGGTGGTGAGAGTGGGTCCGCTGATACTGCCCGCGACCCTCGTGGATTTGCTGTAAAGATGTACTCCGAGGAAGGAAACTGGGACCTTGTAGGAAATAACACGCCCATTTTCTTCATCAGAGACCCAATGCTGGTCAGTGAATTAACACAATATTTTATTCAGTTGAATTATATTGTTTTTTTAGTCCATGATTTGATACAGTTGTTTTGAATGATACGTCAATGGTAAAAATAATTTTTTTTTATTCACAGTTCCCCAGCTTTATCCACACACAAAAGAGGAACCCACAGACACATCTAAAGGTAAGAGTGATCTCCCTTTACTTCTGTATCTCACAATCAAATCAAGTTACTCATAAACACAAAGTATGTACCTGTGTGTGTGTAATTATTTTACAGGACCCTGACATGTTCTGGGACTTCATCACCCTGAGGCCCGAGACTACCCACCAGGTGTCCTTCCTGTTCTCAGATCGAGGCACGCCTGACGGCTACAGGAGGATGAACGGCTACGGAAGCCACACATTTAAACTCGTCAACAAAGAGGGCAGGCCTGTCTACTGCAAATTCCATTGGAAAGTAAGATTTGAAGTCATTTAGTGTACAAGCATTCTAAGATTTGAAGTCTTTTAGTGAACAAGCATTCTGAGATTCGAATTCATTTAGTGTACAGGTTTCTAAGATCTGAAATCTTAGTGTGCAGGCATTCTGAGATTCGAATTCATTTAGTGTACAGGTTTCTAAGATCTGAAATCTTTAGCGTACTTGAAAGCATTTTTTTTAATTCAGATATGTTTTTTTCCCTTGGAAGTTAAAATGGGCCAAAATCAATGGGATATAGATTTATCAATTGTTCAATTACATTGACTGCTACACAACTACAGTACACTGTACATTTATCAAGAACTGAGATAAAACTTAGTTCTAATTGGTATGCATGATTTATTGTTTTTAACTGCTGAAAAGTAACTTGAAAATTAATCCAATCAGGTTACAGGAAACCAATGTAAATTTCTGTTTGCTTTTCCCCCTTGAGATAGTTTTGATTTCTTTTGGTAGTGTGATCAAGGCATTAAGAATCTGATGGCTGATAAAGCTGCCCAGCTTGCTACAGATGATCCAGATTATGCTATCAGAGACCTATACGACCACATTGCGGAAGGAGATTTCCCCTCATGGACTCTCAAAATTCAGGTTATGACCTTTGAGGAAGCCGAGAAATTCAGATACAATCCATTTGACCTTACCAAGGTACAGTTTAATTATTAGATCTGTTAATTTTCATATAATGA